>NC_057798.1:100222510-100522510 GCF_018294505.1 Triticum aestivum | reverse complement strand
ACCGTCAGGAAGGATGCCGCACCCCGTCTTTAAAGACGGCGCTGTTGCTAAAGGAGCTTTGGCTGTCGGCCAAACTCTCCGGCTAGGCAGTTTTTTGATGACCGCCTGTTCGGCCGCCGCGCCGACGATGACCTCTCGGGCCATCAAAAGCAATCTCCCCATCAGCTCGGAACTTGTCGAGCAGTTAGATCCGATGGAGCTCTCTTCCCTAAACGAGCTCTTGGATCGCATTGCCGCCCTGGGAGTCGCTACAGATTACGGCCAGGTTGGGCTTAAACTTGATCAAAGAGAGATTGACTCTCCCCAGGTCACCCACCACGTTGAAGTGGTGGAAGAACAATGCGGCGAATCTTCGCCCATCCTAAGGACCAGATGTGTCCGGATTCCTGATCCCTCCGAGCCAGACATCCGCGTAGGGGGGGACGTCTCCCAAGCCTTGAACCTAAAGTCAGGCAGCGGGCCTGATTCATTGAATAACGTCCAAGAAAACAAGATTCCGAATTCGGAAATTTCTTGGCCCCTGAGTCTTAGATCGGGCGAGGTTCCGGATTTAAATCCACCCGCCCACCCAAATACAAGGGATCTATCCCAAATTCGGCAAGAGCCCGGGGAAACAGTACACCATTAATGGGCCAGATTCATAAACAATAGCCTCCGAACTACCTCTTAACGATATCATAAACAACCACGACGCAACAGGCCGGATTGCCAAATGGGACATTGAGCTCCTCCCGTTCGACATAACATATAAGCCACGGCGAGCCATCAAGTCGCAAGCCTTGGCTGACTTTGTCGCGGAATGGACTGAAGCTGAACTCCCTAAAGAGTATGAGACATATTCCAACTAGACCATGCGCTTTGACGGCTCCAAAATGCTGGCAGGTCTGGGGGCTGGCGTGGTCCTGACGTCCCCAATAGGAGATACAATCCAATATGTACTCCAGATAATGTATACGGACTCCAACAATGCAGCGAATACGAGGCCCTTCTACATGGCCTCCGGATGACAGTCTCCATGGGCATTCAAGGCCTAGAGGTGCATGGGGATTCAAACCTCGTGATATCCCAAATAAACAGACACTTTGATGCCAAAGATCCGAAAATGGCAGCTTACCGCAACGTCGTCCTAAATATGTCAGCTCGGTTCGAAGGGCTGGAATTCCACCATATAGCCCGGGAAAATAATCAGGCAGCAGACGTCCTGGCACGCATCGGTGCAAAGCGCGATGCAGTCCCCCCCCCCCCAACATTTTCCTGGAAAGGTTATTCAAGCCATCCGTACAGTGGGAAGAGGAATCCAGAATTAACAAACCGGACCAGGCCGCATCGCCTAACCCAGAACACCATGACACAACGGAAGACTCCGTCAATGAAGTCACACCCTCAGCCCACGAAATAATGGCAGTAATTGCCCCGTGGACAGAACTATTCTTGGCCTACTTAACTAGGCAGGAACTCCCTGAGGACCAAAATGAGGCACGCTGCATAGTGCGGTGATCTAAAGCCTATAAAGTCCACGAAGTAGAGCTTTATAAGAAAAGCACCACAGGAGTCCTTCAAAGGTGTATCTCCGAAGAGGAAGGGAGGAACCTTATGGCGGAAATTCACGCCGGACTTGGTGGGCACCACACCGCAGCTCGAGCCCTTGTAAGCAAGGCCTTCTGTACCGGATTTTACTGGCCAACGTCCTGGGCAGACGCTCAGGACTTAGTACAGCGATGCGTCGGTTGCCAATTATTCGCTAATCAAAGCCACATGCCGCCTACCGCCCTACAAACCATACCCATAACCTGGCCTTTTGCGGTCTGGGGGCTTGACATGGTTGGACCCCTTAAAGGAGGAACCCACAAGCAAAAATACCTACTGGTCATGGTGGATAAGTTCACCAAATGGATAGAGGCCAAGCCTGTAAAGACGGCAGAATCCGGACCGGTGATAGACTTCATATCCGGGGTTGTACACCGTTACGGTGTCCCCCACAGCATCATCACTAACAATGGCACAAACTTTACGGCCGACGAAGTTAAACTCTGGTGCAAAAACATGGGCATTAAGTGCGACTACGCTTGAGTCTATCACCCACAAACTAACGGTCAAGTCGAGCGAGCCAACGGTCTCATCATGAGCGGCATCAAACCCAGACTAGTGCGATCCCTCAAGGAATCTAACACGCACTGGGTAGAGGAGCTTGACTCCATACTCTGGGGGCTGCGGACCACGCTGAATCGCACTACCGGATTCACACCATTTTTTATGGTATACGGCGCAGAGGCAATCCTGCCCTGCGACATAATTCATGACTCGCCTCGCGTGCGCATGTACGAAGAAAGAGAAGCCAAGCTCGATCGACAGGACAGCTTGGACGCATTGGAGGAGGAGCGCGACGTGGCAAAATCCCGTTCCGCATTCTATCAACAGCAGGCTCGAAGATATCAAAGCAGAGAAGTACGGGCCAAAACTTATAATGTTGGCGAACTAGTTCTATGCCTTCCAGACAAGAAAAAGGACAAACTAAAGCCCAAATGGGAGGGTCCCTTCATAATTGACCAAGTCGTGACTGGTGGAGCATACCATCTGCGGAACGCATCGGACACCGACTCGAGCCGAACCCATGGAACGCAGCACGCCTACAAAGATTCTACACCTAGCGCCGGACTCCGTGTTCGTATCCTTCCTCTGTCCCTTTTTATTATTTCTTTCAGATTAGCTGCCTGGTATTTCTCTCCTCCTCCCTCCCTTTTTCTCCCAAGCCTTTAGGGGCTTGCCTGCGCGTTGTTCGCACATACTTGATGCTCCACCCGCGCTCATTATACCTGGGGGCTTCTTTATCAGAAGTTTATATAAGCGGGCCTCATGCCCAAAACATGTGTGACACTTCTGCATGAACCTTTTATACACCATTATATGCATCGATATGACTTAAGTTTTGGCCAAGCTGATTTGCCTGGCTCCTGTGCTTACCCCTACATTCTCGTTTTGTTCGGCTAGGTGGTAAAGGGAGCACCTCTGCGATTGTTACTGCCGGGTCAGCCAGATGTGTACCTCAGACTGGGTGAAGCCGAACGCTAGCGTTCTTAAGGGAATATTCGGTCGGTGAACTAAAAGATGATTTTTCTTGTTTATTTATCTGCCCCCAAATGCTTTTCTGTTTTTTTCTCGCAGTCCGGACATGCACTTTAGGGCATGCCTCCTAAGGAAAGGAACCCCTAACGGAACTATTCTCCCTGGAAGATGTTTCTTACTAACCATGTAATATAACATAACTAGTTGGGCACTTGTGTGCTAAAGCACTTATGACCCCTACGCCTGGTCTCCATGCATGCCCCGGTTCTTACATAACCGAGAGGGTATTTGGACACACTCCGGACTATCGGGTCCAGAGGTCGAAGCGAAAAGGTCCGCAATGACAAACGATCTACAATCCGGCTAGAAGGCATTTTACATGTCATTCTAAATTACATAGTCAATTTGACTCGGTATATTCTTCTTCAATACCATCCAACAGGCAGTCTAATTTACAGTCCTGTTGAGAATACTTGGCAGCCAGCTCTACCTGGCCATACACTAAACTGACAGGGATCTCCTTTCCGTAAGGCCCCACAGGGCCGACCTCGGCCATGTGGTTCGGGTCAGCCTTCGTGTACCGAGTCTTCACCATGTCCCAGGCCTCCCTGGCACCTTGACGGCAGGCCGATATCTTCCACAACCGGAAGCACTGCCGCACTCCCTCCAGCTTCTCTGCAAGCTCTCCAAGGCCTTCGGGCATGGAGAGGGATGTCCACATAGCCTGGACGATGCCTTGCATCGCCTGCCGAACTCGTTCGTGCAGTTGCAATAGCTCGGGAAGAAGGTCCCCCGCTGAACCGGGCATCTCCTCCGCAGGACGACCTGTCAGCACATCTGCAGACATAGCTCTGTCAATCGACTTCCTTGCCGAACTCTTTTTTCGAAGATTCGTTTAAGAACTTACTAAAAATGCCGCGCCGAAGTCGCCGATTCTCCTTTACGGAATCAGATAGCTGAGCACGAACATCCTTTAGTTCCTCGCCCAGCTGGGTATTGGCGTCTTGAAGCTTATTCTTCTCCTTCCTCACCCTCGGTAGCACACTCTCGCCGGCCTTTAAGTGGCGCAGGAGTTGCTGCTTGTCCGGATTCACTCCGGCCCCATCTGCACTGTTATTGTCAGAATTGCACATATGCCGCACTTCATAGCAGAATTATCTTTTGAAGTATATATTACCTGAGGGGGTCCCCTTGGCGTTCTCTGAAGCGGCCAGTGCGGCCTCGAGTTGGGCCTTGCACTCTTCCAGCTCCTGGGACAGTTGCGTGTTCTTCTTTGTAAGATCCTGCATAACATATGATCCTTAAATCAGTTATCTTAACTATTTCAAGTATCGGGGGCTACTGACATATATAACCATCAGAGTTGCTCACCCGTATGTCTTTCACATACTGCTCTGTGGCTCTGGCTAGACCATTTTGAGCGGCATGGAGATACGCATCTCCCGTATTAAAGGCGTCCAACGCCTCTTGGGAAAAACATGCGTCACGAAGAACAGCCCAGGCGACGCCTGTGGTTCATGGCACTCTCCACTTCTGAATTGGTGGCAGATAGCCCATCCGCGTCCTCTGTCGGAGGAGCGTCTGTTGGAAATATGCCCTAGAGGCAATAATAAAAGTATTATTATTATATTTCCTTGTTCGTGATAATTGTCTTTTATTCATGCTATAATTGTATTATCCGGAAATCGTAATACACGTGTGAATACATAGACCACAATACATCCCTAGTAAGCCTCTAGTTGACTAGCTCATTGGTCAACAGATAGTCATGGTTTCCTGACTATGGACATTAGATGTCATTGACAACGGGATCACGTCATTAGGAGAATGACGTGATGGACAAGACCCAATCCTAAGCATAGCACAAGATCGTGTAGTTCGTTTGGCTAGAGCTTTTCCAATGTCAAGTATCTTTTCCTTAGACCATGAGATCGTGTAACTCCCGGATACTGTAGGAGTGCTTTGGGTGTACCAAATGTCACAACGTAACCGGGTGACTATAAAGGTGCACTACAGGTATCTTCGAAAGTGTCTGTTGGGTTGACACGGATTGAGACTGGGATTTGTCACTCCGTATGACGGAGAGGTATCACTGGGCCCACTCGGTAGTGCATCATCATTATGAGCTCAAAGTGACCAAGTGTCTGGTCACGGGATCATGCATTACGGTACGAGTAAAGTGACTTGCCGGTAACGAGACTGAATGAGGTATTGGGATACCGACGATCGAGTCTCGGGCAAGTAACGTACCGATTGACAAAGGGAATAGTATACGAGGTTGATTGAATCCTCGACATCATGGTTCATCCGATGACATCATCGAGGAGCTTGTGGGAGCCAACATGGGTATCCAGATCCCGCTGTTGGTTATTGGCCGGAGAGCCGTCTCGGTCATGTCTGCATGTCTCCCGAACCCATAGGGTCTACACACTTAAGGTTGGGTGACGCTAGGGTTATTAGGAAGACTTGTATGTGATTACCGAATGTTGTTCAGAGTCCTGGATGAGATCCCGGATGTCACGAGAAGTTCCGGAAGGGTCCGGAGGTAAAGATTTATATATGGGAAGTTGTCATGCGGACACCAGAAAGTTTCGGGGGCATATCGGTATTGTACCGGGGCCACCGAAAGGGTTTCAGGGGTCCACCGGGAGGGTCCACCCCTCTCGGAGGGCCCCATGGGCCGCATGGGGCAGGGAACCAACCCCTGGAGGGCTGGGCGCCCCCCCCCTTGGGCCCATGCGCCTAGGGTTGGGGGGGGGACCCTAAAGGGGGCGCACCCCCTTTGCTTGGGGGGCAAGCCCCCTCCCTGGCCGCCGCCCCCCTCTAGATCTCATCTAGAGGGGGCCGACCCCCTTCCCCCCTTCCCCTATAAATAAAGGGGCGAGGGGAGGGCTGAACACCTAATCCAAGGCGCAGCCCCTCCCCTCCCCAACACCTCTCCTCCTCCGTTAGCGCTTGGCGAAGCCCTGTTGGAGTACTGCCTCTCCACCAACACCACGTCGCCGTGCTGCTGCTGGAGCCTTCTTCCTCAACCTGTCATTCCCCCTTGCTGGATCAAGAAGGAGGAGATGTCGTCCCTTCCGTACGTGTGTTGAACGCGGAGGTGTTGTCCATTCATCACTTGGTCATCGGTGATTTGGATCACGGCGAGTACGACTCCATCATCCCCGTTCCCTTGAACGGTTCCGCACGCGATCTACAAGTGGTATGTAGATGCATTCTCTCTCCCATGAAGCGTTGCTTAGATGAACTCATAGATGGATCTTGGTGAAACCATAGGAAATTTTTTAATTTTCCGCAACGTTCCCCAACAGTGGCATCATGAGCTAGGTGTATGCGTAGTTCTCTATTGCACGAGTAGAACACAATTTTGTTGTGGGCGTAGATCTTGTCAACTTGCTTGCCGCTACTAGTCTTTTCTTGCTTCAGCGGTATTGTGGGATGAAGCGGCCCGGACCGACCTTACATGTACGCTTACGTGAGACAGGTTCCACCGACTGACATGCACTAGTTGCATAAGGTGGCTAGCGGGTGTCTATCTCTCCTACTTTAGTTGGAGCGGATTAGATGAAAAGGGTCCTTATGAAGGGTAAATAGAAGTTGACAAAATCACGTTGTGGTTATTCGTAGGTAAGAAAGCGTTCTTGCTAGAACCCAATTGCAGCCACGTAAAAGATGCAACAACAATTAGAGGACGTCTAACTTGTTTTTGCAGCAATTGTCATGTGATGTGATATGGCCAGAAGTTGTGATGAATGATGAATGATATATTGTGATGTATGAGATCATGTTCTTGTAATAGGAATCACGACTTGCATGTCGATGAGTATGACAACCGGCAGGAGCCATAGGAGTTGTCTTTATTTTTTGTATGACCTGCGTGTCATTGAAGAACGCCATGTAAATTACTTTACTTTATTGCTAAACGCGTTAGCCATAGAAGTAGAAGTAGTCGTTAGCGTGACAACTTCATGAAGACACAATGATGGAGATCATGATGATGCAGATCATGGTGTCATGCCGGTGACGAAGATGATCATGGAGCCCCGAAGATGGAGATCGAAGGAGCTATATGATATTGGCCATATCATGTCACTACTATATATAATTGCATGTGATGTTTATTATGTTTTATGCATCTTGTTTACTTAGAACGGCGGTAGTAAATAAGATGATCCCTTATAATAATTTCAAGAAAGTGTTCCCCCTAACTGTGCACCGTTGCTAAAGTTCGTCGTTACGAAGCACCACGTGATGATCGGGTGTGATAGATCCTTACGTTCACATACAACGGGTATAAGACAGATTTACACATGCAGAACACTTAGGGTTAACTTGACGAGCCTGGCATGTACAGACATGGCCTCGGAACACAGAGACCGAAAGGTCGAACATGAGTCGTATGGAAGATACGATCAACATGGAGATGTTCACCGATGATGACTAGTCCGTCTCACGCGATGATCGGACACGGCCTAGTCGACTCGGATCGTGTAACACTTAGATGACTAGAGGGATGTCTAATCTGAGTGGGAGTTCATTAAATAATTTGATTAGATGAACTTATTTATCATGAACTTAGTCTAAAACTTATGCAAAATATGTCTTGTAGATCAAATGGCCAACGCTCATGTCAACATGAACTTCAACGCGTTCCTAGAGAAAAGCAAGCTGAAAGATGATGGCAGCAACTATTCGGACTGGGTCCGGAACCTGAGGATCATCCTCATAGCAGCCAAGAAAGATTATGTCCTAGATGCACCGCTAGGTGAAGCACCCATCCCAGAGAACCAAGACGTTATGAACACTTGGCAATCATGTGCTGATGATTACTCCCTCGTTCAGTGCGGCATGCTTTACAGCTTAGAACCGGGGCTCCAAAAGCGTTTTGAGAAGCACGGAGCATATGAGATGTTCGAGGAGCTGAAAATGGTTTTCCAAGCTCATGCCCGGGTCGAGAGATATGAAGTCTCCGACAAGTTCTATAGTTGTAAGATGGAGGAAAACAGTTCTGTCAGTGAGCACATACTCAAAATGTCTGGGTTGCACAACCGCCTGTCCCGGTTGGAGATCAATCTCCCAGAAGAGGCGGTCATTGACAGAATCCTTCAGTCGCTCCCACCGAGCTACAAGAGCTTTGTGTTGAACTACAATATGCAGGGGATGGTGAAGACCATTCTTGAAGTATTCTCAATGCTGAAGTCAGCAGATGTTGAAATCAAGAAAGAACATCAAGTGTTGATGGTCAATAAGACCACTAAGTTTAAGAAGGGCAAGGGTAAGAAGAACTTCAAGAAGGACGGCAAAGATGTTGCCGCGCCCGGTAAGCCAGTTGCCGGGAAGAAGTCAAAGAACAGACCCAAGCCTGAGACTGAGTGCTTTTATTGCAAGGGGAAGGGTCACTGGAAGCGGAACTGCCCCAAATACTTAGCGGACAAGAAGGCCGACAACACTAAAGGTATATTTGATATACATGTAATTGATGTGTACCTTACCAGTACTCGTAGTAACTCCTGGGTATTTGATACCGGTGCCGTTGCTCACATTTGTAACTCACAGCAGGAGCTGCGGGATAAGCGGAGACTGGCGAAGGACGAGGTGACGATGCGCGTCGGGAATGGTTCCAAGGTCGATGTGATCGCCGTCGGCACGCTACCTCTACATTTACCTACTGGATTAGTTTTAAACCTCAATAATTGTTATTTAGTGCCAAGTTTGAGCATGAACATTGTATCTGGATCTCGTTTAATACGAGATGGCTACTTATTTAAATCCAAGAATAATGGTTGTTCTATTTATATGAGAGATATGTTTTATGGTCATGCCCCGATGGTCAATGGTTTATTCTTAATGAATCTCGAACGTAATGTTACACATATTCATAGTATGAATACCAAAAGATGTAAAGTTGATAACGATAGTCCCACATACTTGTGGCACTGCCGCCTTGGTCACATTGGTGTCAAGCGCATGAAGAAGCTCCATGCTGATGGACTTTTAGAGTCTCTAGATTATGAATCATTTGACACATGCGAACCATACCTCATGGGAAAATGACCAAGACCCCGTTCTCCGGAACAATGGAGCGAGCAACCAACTTATTGGAAATCATACATACTGATGTGTGTGGTCCAATGAGCGTTGAGGCTCGCGGAGGATATCGTTATGTTCTCACTCTCACTGATGACTTGAGTAGATATGGGTATGTCTACTTGATGAAACACAAGTCTGAGACCTTTGAAAAGTTCAAGTAATTTCAGAATGAAGTAGAGAATCAACGTGACCGAAAGATAAAGTTCTTACAATCAGATCGTGGAGGAGAATATTTAAGTCACGAATTTGGTACACACTTAAGAAAATGTGGAATCGTTTCACAACTCACGCCGCCTGGAACACCTCAGCGTAACGGTGTGTCCGAACATCGTAATCGCACTCTATTGGATATGGTGCGATCTATCATGGCTCTTACCGATTTACCGCTATCATTTTGGGGATACGCTCTAGAGACAACTACATTCACTTTAAATAGGGCACCGTCTAAATCCGTTGAGACGACACCGTATGAATTATGGTTTGGGAAGAAACCTAAGCTGTCGTTTCTAAAAGTTTGGGGATGCGATGCTTATGTCAAGAAACTTCAACCTAAAAAACTCGAACCCAAGTCGGAAAAATGCGTCTTCATAGGATACCCTAAGGAAACCATTGGGTATACCTTCTACTTAAGATCCGAAGGCAAGATCTTTGTTGCCAAGAACGGATCCTTTCTGGAAAAAGAGTTTCTCTCGAAAGGAGTAAGTGGGAGGAAAGTAGAACTCGATGAAGTACTACCTCTTGAACCGGAAAGTAGTGCAGCTCAGGAAAATGTTCCTGTAGTGCCTACACCGACTGGAGAGGAAATTAATGATGATGATCAAGGTACTTCTGATCAAGTTGCTACTGAACTTCGTAGGTCCACAAGGACACGTTCCACACCAGAGTGGTATGGCAACCCTGTCCTGGAAATCATGTTGTTAGACAATGGTGAACCTTCGAACTATGAAGAAGCGATGGCGGGCCCAGATTCCAACAAATGGCTAGAAGCCATGAAATCCGAGATAGAATCCATGTATGAAAACAAAGTATGGACTTTGACTGACTTGCCCGATGATCGGCGAGCGATAGAAAATAAATGGATCTTTAAGAAGAAGACGGACGCGGATGGTAATGTCACCATCTTTAAAGCTTTACTTGTCGCTAAGGGTTATTGACAAGTTCAAGGGATTGACTATGATGAGACTTTCTCTCACATAGCTAAGCTTAAGTCCCTCCGAATCATGTTAGCAATTGCCGCATACTATGATTATGAGATATGGCAGATGGACGTCAAAACGGCATTCCTTAACGGGTATCTTAAGGTAGAGTTGTATATGATGCAGCCGGAAGGTTTTGTCGATCCTAAGAATGCTAACAAAGTGTGCAAGCTCCAGCGATCCATTTATGGGCTGGTGCAAGCATCTCGGAGTTGGAACATTCGCTTTGATGAGATGATCAAAGCGTTTGGGTTTACACAGACTTATGGAGAAGCCTACGTAAATATGCCCTAGAGGCAATAATAAAAGTATTATTATTATATTTCCTTGTTCATGATAATTGTCTTTTATTTATGCTATAATTGTTTTATCCGGAAATCGTAATACACGTGTGAATACATAGACCACAATATGTCCCTAGTAAGCCTCTAGTTGACTAGCTCGTTGGTCAACAGATAGTCATGGTTTCCTGACTATGGACATTAGATGTCATTGACAACGGGATCACGTCATTAGGAGAATGACGTGATGGACAAGACCCAATCCTAAGCATAGCACAAGATCGTATAGTTCGTTTTGCTAGAGCTTTTCCAATGTCAAGTATCTTTTCCTTAGACCATGAGATCGTGTAACTCCCGGATACCGTAGAAGTGCTTTGGGTGTACCAAACGTCACAACGTAACTGGGTGACTATAAAGGTGCACTACAGGTATCTCCGAAAGTGTCTATTGGGTTGACACGGATTGAGACTTGGATTTGTCACTCCGTATGATGGAGAGGTATCACTAGGCCCACTCGGTAGTGCGTCATCATTATGAGCTCAAAGTGACCAAGTGTCTGGTCACGGGATCATGCATTACGGTACGAGTAAAGTGACTTGCCGGTAACGAGACTGAACGAGGTATTGGGATACCGACGATCGAGTCTCGGGCAAGTAACGTACCGATTGACAAAGGGAATAGTATACGGGGTTGATTGAATCCTCGACATCGTGGTTCATCCAATGACATCATCGAGGAGCATGTGGGAGCCAACATGGGTATCCAGATCCAACTGTTGGTTATTGGCCGGAGAGCCGTCTCGGTCATGTCTGCATGTCTCCCGAAACCGTAGGGTCTACACACTTAAGGTTCGGTGACGCTAGGGTTATTAGGAAGACTTGTATGTGATTACCGAATGTTGTTCGGAGTCCCGGATGAGATCCCGGACGTCACGAGGAGTTCCAAAAGGGTCCGGAGGTAAATATTTATATATGGGAAGTTGTCATGCGGACACCGGAAAGTTTCGGGGGCATATCGGTATTGTACCGAGGCCACCGAAAGGGTTCCGGGGGTCCACCGGGAGGGGCCACCCCTCTCGGAGGGACCCATGGGCCGCATGGGGCAGGGAACCAGCCCCTGGAGGGCTGGGCGCCCCCCCTTGGTCCCATGCGCCTAGGGTTGGGGGGGAACCCTAAAGGGGGCGCGCCCCCTTTGCTTGGGGGGCAAGCCCCCTCCCTGGCCGCCGCCCCCTCTAGATCTCATCTAGAGGGGGCCGGCCCCCTTCCCCCCTTCCCCTATAAATAAAGGGGCGAGGGGAGGGCTGAACACCTGATCCAAGGTGCAGCCCCTCCCCTCCCCAACACCTCTCCTCCTCCGTTAGCGCTTGGCGAAGCCCTGTCGGAGTACTGCCTCTCCAGCAACACCACGCCGTCGTGCTGCTGCTGGAGCCTTCTTCCTCAACCTCTCCTTCCCCCTTGCTGGATCAAGAAGGAGGAGACGTCGTCCGTTCCGTACGTGTGTTGAACGCGGAGGTGCTGTCCGTTCAGCACTTGGTCATCGGTGATTTGGATCACGGCGAGTACGACTCCATCATCCCCGTTCCCTTGAACGCTTCCGCACGTGATCTACAAGTGGTATGTAGATGCAATCTCTCTCCCATGACTCGTTGCTTAGATGAACTCATAGATGGATCTTGGTGAAATCGTAGGAAAATTTTTAATTTTCTGCAATGTTCCCCAATAGCTTCCAGTGCGCCCCCCGTGTTCGCCTCCGCTTCCGGACCTGGCCTTGAAGCCTGGCCGGTGAATATAGTCCGGCGGACGCTCTTCCTCCTAAGGAGAGCATTGGCGTTAGTGTGACTTGAGGGTATAAACCCTAGGCGTTAAAATTGCACGCCGTACCGTTGCGCCGGAATCTCGATCCGTTTCGCACTTCTTTTTAGCCCGCCTGGCTTCAATGGCCCTTGTTGGCTACCCACCGTGGGCTCGGCCCTCCACCTCAAGGACTTCCCCTGAAAAGCGAAACACTATTGGTTTACGGCAATCAAAATAAAGCATGGATGAATCCTCTTGAAAGTACTGGGACTTCGGTCTCGGTTACCTTTGAGGCCGGAAGTAGTCCGGGATAGTCTGCTGTAATGGCCACTAAGGTGTTGTCCTTACTCAATTGATGAAACACCCCATCAATTAACTCCACACATAAGTCCGGGTCCTCTTGGGAGTCCGGATCGAGGGACCGTTCTGGGTCCTCGGGTTGCGGAGGAGGGCTGTTTATCTCCTTCACAGTCTGGCGCAGCTCCTGCGTTAACGTCGCTAGACTAAGTACTCAATTATGGGAATTTCGAAAGAGGGTAGACAAGTGAAAGTGTTCGCTCACCCAGCTTGGAGGACTGTACATGGAGAATCCGCCCCGTGGGTTGACACGGAGGAATTCCTCTTCTTCTCCCTTGTACAAAGCGGATAAGATCTTCGTTAGAGTAGCGGCCGAATCCGGCCCCTTGCGACCACACAGGGTGGCATCGTCCTCCCCGTTGAAATCCCACATGGGGTGGCCTCTAGACTGAAGCGGCTGCACCACCGCATAATGCATGTGGCCATGACCTCGATCATGGTCAATCCGGAATGAGCCAACAATCTTATCCGGCTCATCAAGTAAAGGACGTCCCTGTCAGTTTCCCTCTGAGGGTTTCGTGGGCGCCAGCTCAGGCGTTTCTTCAATGGAGCGTTGTTAAACTCAGGGAGGCTGATCCGTACAGGGTCCGGTAGCGGGACGTCATCCATATAAAACCATTCCGAAGGCCAGTCCTCGGACGCCTTCTTTGGGGTACCGGACAGATATCCGGTCCCGGCGATGCGCCATAGTTCGGCTCCGCCCACTTGATAAATTGACCCCTCCTGAGAGCGGGGCACAAGGCAGAACATCCTCTTCCACAGCGCGAAATGGGCCTCGATGCCCAAAAACAGCTCGCAGAGGGCCACGAAGCCCGCAACATGCAGAATGGAGGCAGGCGTGAGGTTGTGTAGCTGGAGGCCGTAGAACTCCAGTAGCCCTCGAAGAAACGGATGGATTGGAAATCCGAGTCCTCTTAATAAATAATGGACTAGGCATAGCCGCTCTCCTTGAGAGGGATTGGGGATGCTCTCCGCCTGCTCTCCGCCGCTATAGGTGGCGATCCCGGCTCGAACCGGGACCATATATGCCGGGGGGAGGAGCCCCTTGGATTGAAGCACTACTAGCTTGCTATGCGGGACGGAACACCGCTCCCAATCTCTGGGCCGAGGGCTAGAGAGGCGAGAGGAGGAGCTGCTTCGACCGGCCATGGTGGAATGGATCTCTGTCGAAAGCACTCTGATGAATACTCGCGGAGGGAAGGTGGTGTGAATTGGATCTAAACCCCCGTCTCTTTTATGGGCAGCTCATTTACACGGCTGGGGGGTAAATGAAAAAAAACCTGGCTTTTCGCATTCGTTTGACACGTGGAAGATGGTCATTATTGGGCACAGAAGCTGAGGAGAGCAACACGCACCAGAAGCCGGACACTATCTGACAGGTACATGGAATTTGGAGAAGAACCAGCCTTGCAATGCCGAAGACAAACTTGCGCACCGGACTCGTCGTCATTGAAGCCTGGTTCGGGGGCTACTGAGGGAGTCCTGGATTAGGGGGTGTCCAGATGGCCGGACTATGACCTTTGGCCGGACTCCCGGACTATGAAGATACAAGATTGAAGACTTTGTCCCGTGTCCGGATAGGACTTTCCTTGGCGTGGAAGGCAAGCTTGGCGATATGATATGAAGATCTCCTCCCATTGTAACCGACTCTGTGTAACCCTAGCCCTCTCCGGTGTCTATATAAACCGGAGAGTTTTAGTCCGTAGGACGAACAACAATCATACCATAGGCTAGCTTCTAGGGTTTAGCCTCTCTGATCTCGTGGTAGATCAACTCTTGTACTACCCATATCATCAATATTAATCAAGCAGGAGTAGGGTTTTACCTCCATCGAGAGGACCCGAACCTGGGTAAAAACATCGTGTCCCTTGTCTCCTGTTACCATCCGCCTAGACGCACAGTTCGGGACCCCCTACCTGAGATCCGCCGGTTTTGACACCGACAGTCACCATTCCTTTTGGTTTGAAAAATGCCGAAGCCACATTCATGAGAATGATTCAGAAGTGCCTGCTCACTCAAATCAGTCGGAATGTGGAAGCATACATGGACGACATTGTGGTCAAGTCTCACAAAGGTTCCGACCTATTGACTGACCTTGCAAAAACCTTTGCCAACCTGAGGAGGTATGATATCAAGCTTAATCCGTCAAAATGCACATTCGGAGTTCCAGGAGGAAAGTTACTCGGTTTTCTCGTTTCTGAACGAGGGATCGACGCCAATCCAGAAAAAGTTGATACAATCCTCCGAATGAAGCACCCACTGCGAATGCATGACGTTCAGAAGCTGACTAGTTGCTTGGCCGCCCTGAGTCAATTTACTTCGCGTCTTGGTGGAAAGGCCTTGCCTCTTTACCGACTGATGAAGAAGTCCGATAAGTTCGAGTGGACTGAAGAAGCTGATGCAGCATTTGCAGAGCTCAAAACTCTGCTTTCCACCCAGTTGGTGCTCGCTGCACCAATCAGCAAAGAGCCTTTACTGATTTACATTGCAGCCACTTGACAAGTTGTCAGTACAGTACTCACGGTCGAGCGAGAAGAATAAGGAAAAGCTTACAAGGTTCAACGCCCAGTCTATTATCTCTCTGAAGTTTTGACTCCATCCAAGCAACGATGTCCACATTATCAGAAGCTTGTCTATGGAATATACATGACTATGAAGAAGGTTGCACATTATTTCTCTGACCACTCCATCAAAGTCGTCAGCGGCGCGCCATTTTCTGAAATCCTGAATAATAGAGATGCGACTGGTCGAGTGGCGAAGTGGGTGATTGAACTCCTTCCATTGGATATCAAGTTTGTGACAAAGAAGGCTATCAAGTCCCAAGCAATTGCAGATTCCCTTGTTGAGTGGATTGAGCAACAATTACCGACTCGAGTCCACTCAGAGCATTGGACTATGTTCTTTGATGGCTCCAAGATGCTGAATGGTTCAGGTGTGGGGGTAGTATTGGTATCCCCCCTTGGAGAAAAGCTTAGTTATGTTCTCCAGATTCATTTTAATTCCTCCAATAATGAAGCCGAATATGAAGCACTTTTATACGGGTTGCGTATGGCCATTTCACTCGGCGTCCGTCACCTTATGGTCTACGATGACTTAGATTTGGTGGCTAATCAGGTGATGAAGGAATGGGATGTCAGGAGCCCAGCCATGACCGGCTACTGTAATGCAGTAAGAAAGCTGGAGAAGAGGTTTGAAGGTTTGGAGCTTCACCACATACCCCGACTGAAAAATCAAGCTGCAGATGATTTGGCAAAAATAGGATCAAAGAGAGAGGCCATTCCCCGAAACGTGTTTTTGGAACATATTCATTCACCTTTAGTTCAGGAAGATCCTTTCACCGAAGAATCTCCACAGCCCAAGAGTGCCACAGATCCAACTGAAGTCGAAATCCCAGCCGTGGTCGACTTAGTCATGGAGGTTTGGTCATCACCCCTGACTGGACAGTGCCATACATTGCATACATTCTTGGGAAGGAACTCCCAGAGGATGAAGAAGAGGCTCAACAGATCGTCCGACGGTCTAAAGCCTTTACTGTGATAAAAGGAAAATTGTTCAGAGAAAGTGCAACTGGAGTCTGTCAGAAGTGCATCATGCCAGAAGAAGGCAGAATCATCCTCAATGACATTCACTCGTGGACCTGTGGTCACCATGCGTCCTCTCGGACCATCGTGGCCAAAGCATACCGAGCCGGGTTTTATTGTCCGCACGCGAACGAGATGGCGAAAGAAATAGTGGACAAGTGTGAAGGTTGTCAGTTTTATTCCAACATGTAGCACAAACCTGCATCAGCTCTGAAGACTATTCCACTCTTATGACCTTTCGCTATTTGGGGATTGGACATGGTTGGACCTCTGAGGACCGGTAGGAGCAGATTCACCCACGTGCTGGTAGCAGTCGACAAGTTTACCAAGTGGATCGAAGTCAAGCCCATTAAAAACCTTGAAGCAAGTACTGCTGTAAGCTTCATCAGAGAGTTGATATTCAGATATGGCGTACCGCACAACATCATCACGGATAATGGATCAAACTTCGACTCTGATGAGTTCAGGGCCTTCTGTACTTCCCAAGGCACAAGGGTCGATTACGCTTCGGTCGCCCATCCTCAGTCGAATGGGTAGGCTGAGAAAGCGAATGGATTGATTCTCAAAGCACTGAAGCCCCGGTTAATGCATGACCTCAAACATGCGGCAGGAGCTTGGGTCGATGAGCTCCCATCAGTGCTTTGGGGGCTGAGGACAACCCCCAATCGGTCGACTGGACGGACTCCATTCTTTTTAGTCTACGAAGCCGAAGCTGTTTTACCGAGCGATTTGCTCCACAACGCTCCCCGAGTGGAACTCTTCTCAGAAGAGGAAGCAGAACAAGCTCGACAAGATGCAGTCGACCTCCTGGAGGAGGAAAGAAAGATGGCCTTGATCCGATTGACCATTTATCAGCAAGACTTGCATTGATTCCATGCCAGGAACGTTAGAGGTCGTGCGTTCCAGGAAGGGGACTTGGTCCTCCGAGTGGACCAGCAGAAGTCACACAAGCTCGCTCCCACTTGGGAGGGCCCTTTCATCGTCGCCAAGGTGCTCCACAATGGGGCGTACCGTCTCTTCAACGTCGAGCACGACAAAGATGAACCACGCGCCTGGAATGCGGAACTGCTCCGCCCTTTTTGTTCTTAAGTATTTAGACTGATGAAATGTAATCAGAAGTGCCTCTTAGCTTGATTATCAAAATACATGGTTATACAATCTTCCGAATGGTCATTGTTGTTTGTTCTCTTTTGTATGTATTACCTTAGCCGCGAATCCATTCGCCTAGGATGAAGTGATGAAAATCCTACCGAGTGGAGAGTCCGCCTCCCACTCGGGGGCTTAGCTGCAGCCCAGTGCTCGCCTAAGTTTGGAAAATCCTACCGAGTGATGAGTCTGCCTCTCACTCGGGGGCTTAGCTACAGCCCAAGTGCTCGCCTAAGTTTGAAAAATCCTACCGAGTGGTGAGTCTGCCTCTCACTCGGGGGCTTAGCTGTAGCCCAGTGCTCGCCTAAGTTTGAAAAATCCTGCCGAGTGATGAGTCTGCCTCTCACTTGGGGGCTTAGCTGCAGCTCAGTGATCACCTAAGTTTGAAAAATCCTACCGAGTGGAGAGTCTACCTCTCACTTGGGGCTTAGCTGCAGCCCAGTGCTCGCCTAAGTTTGAAAAATCCTACCGAGTGGTGGGTGAGACTGCGGGTGTCGGTGTCAAAACCGGCAGATCTCGGGTAGGGGGTCCCAAACTGTGCGTCTAGGCGGATGGTAACAGGAGACAAGGGACGCGATGTTTTTTACCCAGGTTCGGGCCCTCTCGATGGAGGTAAAACCCTACTCCTGCTTGATTGATATTGATGATATGGGTAGTACAAGAGTAGATCTACCACGAGATCGGAGTGGCTAAACCCTAGAAGCTAGCCTATGGTATGATTGTTGTTCGTCCTATGGACTAAAACTCTCCGGTTTATATAGACACCGGAGAGGGCTAGGGTTACACAAAGTCGGTTACAATGGGAGTAGATCTTCATATCGTATCGCCAAGCTTGCCTTCCACGCCAAGGAAAGTCCCATCCGGACACGGGACGGAGTCTTCAATCTTGTATATTCATAGTCCAGGAGTCCGGCCAAAGTTCTTAGTCCGGCCATCCGGACACCCCCTAATCCAGGACTCCCTCAGTAGCCCCCGAACCAGGCTTCAATGACGACGAGTCCGGCGCACAAGTTGTCTTCGACATTGCAAGGCGGGTTCTCCTGCAAATTCTCTATATCCGTTGAATAGTGTCCGGCTTCTAGTGTGTGATGTCCTCCTCGGCTTCTGTGCCCCATAATGACCATCTTACACGTGTCAAATGAATGCGAAAAGCCAGGGGGGTTTCTTTTCACTTACCCCCCCCCCCGGTTGCGTTAATGAGCTGCCTATAAAAGAGACGGGGATTTAGATCCAATTCGCACCATCTTCCCTCTGCGAGTCTTCATCAGAGCGCCTCTGACAGAGATCCATTCCATCATGGCCAGTCGGTGCCGCTCCTCCTCTCGCGCCTCCAGCCCTCGGCCCAGAGATTGAGGGTGGTGTTCCGTCCCGCATAGCAAGTTAGTAGTGCTTTAGTCCAAGGGGCTTCTCCCCCTCAGCATATATGGTCCCAGTTCGAGCCCGGATTGCTGCCTATAGCGGCAGAGAGCAGGCGGAGGGCGTTCCCAATCCCTCTCAAGGAGAGTGGGTATGCTTAGTCCCTTATTTGATGAGAGGACTAGGATTTCCAATTCATCCGTTTCTCCGAGGGTTGCTGGAGTTCTACGGCCTCTAGCTACATAACCTCACGCCCGCCTCCATTTTGCACATCGCGGGATTCGTGGCTCTCTGCGAGCTGTTCTTGGGTGTTGAGGCCCATTTCGCACTGTGGAAGAGGTTGTTTTGCCTTGTGCCCCGTTCTCAGGAGGGGTCTATTTATCAGGTGGGCGGAGCCGAACTATGGCGCATCGTCGGGACCGGATATCTATCCAGCACCCCAAAGAGGGCGTCCGAAAACTGGCCCTCGGAGTGGTTTTATATAGATGACATCCCCCTGCCGGACCCTGTATGGATTGGCCTCCCCGAGTTCAATAATGCCCCGTGGAGGAAGCGTCTGAGTTGGCGTCCACGGAACCCTCAGAGGGAAGCTGACAGGGACGTCCTGTACCTGATGAGCCGGACAAGGTTGTTGGCTCATTCCGGACTGACCATGATTAAGGTCATGGCCATATGCATTACGCGAGGGGTGCAGCCGCTTCAATACAGAGGCCACCCCATGTGGGATTTCAACAGGGAGGATGACGCTACCCGGTGCGGTCGCAAGGGGCCAGATTCGGCCACCACTTTAACGAGAATCTTATCCGCTTTGTACAAGGGGGAAGAGGAAGAATTCCTCCGTGTCAACCCGGAAGGCGGATTCTCTATGTACAATCCTCCTAGTTGGGTGAGCAGGCACTTTTACTTGCCTATCCATTTTTGAAATTCCCGTAGTTGAGTACTTAGACTAGTAATGTTTAAACGCAGGAGCTGCGCCAGGCTGTGAAGGAAATAAACAGCCCTGCTCCACAACCCGAGGACCCGGAACGACCCCTCAATCCGGACTCCCAAGAAGATCCGGACTTATGCGTGGAGTTTATTGATGGAGTATTTCATCAATTGAGCAAGGATAACTCCTTAGTGGCCATCACCGCCGTCTATCCCGGACTACTTCCAGCCTCCAAGGTAACTAAGACCGAAGTCCCAGTATTCTCATGCTTTATCTTGCATGTCGTGTACTAACAACGTTTTGCGGGGTAAATCCTTGAGGCGGAAGGCTGAGCCCATGGTGGGCAGCCAACAAGGGCCGCTGAAGCCAGGCGGTCCAAAAAGAAGTGCGGACCAGATCGAGATTCCGGCGCAACGGTATGGCGTGCGAATTTAACGCCTAGGGTTTATGCCCTTGAGTATTACTAATGCTCATGATTTTCTTAGAAAGAAAAGAGACCACTGGACTATGTCCGCCGACCAAGGTTCGAGGCCGGGTCCGGAAGCGGAGGCGGACACGGGACGCGCCTTGGGCGCTCCTCCGACAGAGGGCGCCGACGGGCTATCTGCCACCAATTCAGAGGTGGAGAGTGCCCTGAACCACAGGCGTCGCCGGACTGTTCTTCGTGACACATGTTTTTCCCCAGAGGTGTTGGACGCCTTTAATACATGAGATGCGTATCTCTGTGCTGCTCAAAATGGTCTATCCAGAGCCACGGAGCAGTATGTGAAAGATATACAGGTGAGTAGAATTGAAGGTTATATATGTCAGTAGCCCCCGAGACTTGAAACAGTGAAGATAACTGTTTGAAGGATCATTTGCTATGCAGTGTCTTACAAAGAAGAACACGCAATTTTCCCAGGAGCTCGAAGAGTGCAAGGCCCAGCTCGAGGCTGCATTGGCCACTTCAGAAAATGTCAAGGGGACGCCCGTAGGTAATATATGCTTCGAAAGGTACATCCGTTTTGAAATGCTGAAGGCGTGCGACCCTAACGCTAATAATGCAGATGAGGCCGGAGTAAATCCGGACAAGCAACAGCTCCTACGCCAACTAAAGGCTGGCAAGAGCGTGCTGACGAGGGTGAGGCAAGAGAAGAACAAGCTTCAAGATGCCAATACCCAGCTGGGCGAGGAACTGAAAGATGTTCGTATTCAGCTGTCTTCTGCCGTGAAGGAGAATCGGTGACTTCGACGCGGCATTTTTAGTAAGTGCTTGAATGAATCTTCGAAAAAAGAATTCGACGAGGAAGTCGATTGACAGAGCTATGTCTGTAGGTCTGCTGACGGGTCGTCCTGCGAAGGAAATGCCCGGTTCATCGGGAGACCTTCTTCCCGAGCTGTTGCAACTACACGAACGAGTTCGGCAGGCAATGCAAAGCATCATCCAGGCTATGTGGCCATCCCTCTCCGTGCCCGGAGGCCTTGAGGAGCTTACCAAGAAGCTGGAGGGAGTGCGGCAGCGCTTCCGGTTGTGGAAGATATCGGCTTGCCGTCAAGGTGCCAGGGAGGCCTGGGCCATGGTGAAGACTCGGTACACGAAGGCTGACCCAAACCACATGGCCGAGGTCGGCCCTATAGATTTGGACGGAAAGGAGATCCCGGTCAGCTTAGCATATGGCCAGGTGGAGCTGGCTGCAAAGTATTCCCAACAGGACTGTAAATTAGATCGCCTGTTGGATGGTATTGAAGAAGAATATGCCGAGTCGGATTGACTCTGTAAAAATGACATAAAAAATGCCTTCTAGCCGGATTGTAGATCGTTGTCATTGCGGACCTTTTCGCTTCGACCTCTGGACCCTATAGTACGGAGTGTGTCCGAATACCCTCTCGATTATTTAAGAACCGGGGCATGCATGGAGACAAGGCGTAGGGGTCATAAGTGCTTTAGCAGACAAGTGCCCAACTAGTTATGTTATATTACATGGTTAGTAAGAAACATCTTCTAGGGAGAATAGTTCCGTTAGGGGTTCCTTTCCCTGGGAGGCATGCCCTAAAGTGCATGTCCGAACTGCCAGAAAGAGCAGAAAAGCATCTGGGGGCAAATGAATAAATACGAAAGATCATCTTTTAGTTCACCGACCGAATATTCCCTTAAGAACGCTAGCTTTCGGCTTCACCCAGTCTGAGGTACACATCCGGCTGACCCGGCAGTAACAATCACAGAGGTTCTCCCTTTACCACCTAGCCGAACGAACGGGAACGTAGGGGTAAGCACAGGAGCCAGGCAACCCAGCTTGGCCAAAACTTAAGTCATATCGATGCATATAATGGTGTATAAAAGGTTCATGCGGAAGCATCACACATGTTTTGGGCATGAGGCCCGTTTTATATAAACTTCTTGGTAAAGAAGCCCCCAGGTATTATGAGCGCAGGTAGCGCATCGGGTATGTGCGAATAATGCACAGGCAAGCCCCTAAGGGCTTGTGAGAAAAAAGGGTAGGGAGAAGGAACAAAATCCCAGACTGCCAATAAAAAATAAAAATAAAAAATAAAACAAATGGACGGAGGAAGGAAACAAACACGGAGTCCGGCGCTAGGCGTAGAACCTTCGTAGGCGTGCTGCGTTCCATGGGTTCGGCTCGAGTCGGTTATCCGATGCGTTTCGCAGACGGTACGCTCCGCCGGTCAGTACTTGGTCGATTATGAAGGGGCCCTCCCATTTGGGCTTTAATTTATCCTTTTTCTTGTCCGGCAGGCGTAGAACTAGTTCGCCAACGTTATAGGTTTTGGCCCGTACTTCTCTGCTTTGGTATCTTCGAGCCTGCTGTTGATAGAATGCGGAACGAGCTTTTGCCACGTCGCGCTCCTCTTCCAATGCGTCCAAGCTGTCCTGCCGATCGAGCTCGGCTTCTCTTTCTTCGTACATGCGCACTCGAGGTGAGTCATGGATTATGTCGCATGGCAGTACTGCCTCTGCGCCGTATACCATAAAAATGGTGTGAATCCGGTAGTGCGATTCGGCGTGGTCCGCAGCCCCCAGAGTACGGAGTCAAGCTCCTCTACCCAGTGCGTGTTAGATTCCTTGAGGGATCGCACTAGTCTGGGTTTGATGCCGCTCATAATGAGACCGTTGGCCCGTTCGACTTGACCGTTAGTTTGAGGGTGATAGACTGAAGCATAGTCGAGCTTGATGCCCATGTTTTTGCACCAAAGTTTGACTTCATCGGCCGTGAAGTTTGTGCCGTTGTCGGTTATGATGCTGTGGGGGACGCCGTAACGGTGTACGACCCCGGATATGAAGTCTATCACTGGTCCGGATTCGGCCGTCTTTACAGGCTTGGCTTCTATCCATTTGGTGAATTTGTCCACCATGACCAGTAGATATTTTTGCTTGTGGGTTCCTCCTTTAAGGGGTCCGACCATGTCAAGCCCCCAGACCGCGAAAGGCCAGGTAATGGGTATAGTTTGTAGGGCGGTAGGCGGCATGTGGCTTTGGTTGGCGAATAACTGGCAACCAACACATCGTTGCACTAAGTCCTGAGCGTCTGCCCGGGCCGTTGGCCAATAAAATCCGGTACGGAAGGCCTTGCTTACAAGGGCCCGGGCTGCGGCGTGGTGCCCGCCGAGTCCGGCATGAATTTCAGCCAAAAGGTCTCGCCCTTCCTCTTCGGAGATACACCTTTGAAGGACTCCGGTTGTGCTTTTCTTGTAAAGCTCTCCCTCGTGGACTTTGTAGGCTTTAGATCGCCGCACTATGCAGCGGGCCTCGTTTTGGTCCTCGGGAAGTTCCTGCCTAGTTAGGTAGGCTAGGAATGGTTCTGTCCAAGGGGCAATGACTGCCATTATTGCGTGGGCTGACGGCGTTGTTTCGTTGGCGGAGCCCCCAACTGTGTCAGAATGTTCGGTGAGGGGCGGTGTAGTTGTGTCCGGGCTATTGTTTCCGGATTCTCCTTCCCATGATACGGATGGCTTGAACAGCCTTTCTAGGAAGATGTTGGGAGGGACGGCCTCGCGCTTGGCGCCAATGCGTGCCAACACGTCTGCTGCTTGGTTATTTTCCCGGGCTATGTGATGAAATTCAAGCCCCTCAAACCGAGCTGACATCTTTAAGATGGCGTTGCGGTAAGCTGCCATTTTCGGATCCTTGGCGTCGAAGTCTCCATTTATTTGGGATATTGCGAGGTTTGAATCCCCGCGGACCTCTAGGCGCTGAATGCCCATGGAGACTGCCATCCGGAGGCCATGTAAAAGGGCCTCGTATTCGGCTGCGTTGTTGGAATCCGTGTACATTATCTGAAGTACGTATTGGACTGTGTCTCCGGTTGGGGACGTCAGAACGACGCCAGCCCCCAGGCCAGCCAACATTTTGGAGCCGTCGAAGTGCATGATCCAGTTGGAGTATGCGCCGTACTCTTTAGGGAGTTCGGCTTCGGTCCATTCGGCGATGAAGTCGGCCAAAACCTGCGACTTAATAGCTCGCCTTGGCTTGTAGGTTATGTCGAACGGGAGGAGCTCGATGGCCCATTTGGCAATCCGGCCCGTTGCGTCGCGGTTGTTTATAATATCATTAAGGGGTACTTCGGATGCCACTGTTATGGAGCACTCTTGAAAGTAGTGTCGCAGCTTCCGGGATGCCATGAACACCGCGTACGCTATCTTTTGATAATGCGGGTACCGTGACTTGCATGGAGTTAGTACAGTGGACACGTAGTACACTGGTTTTTGGAGGGGGAACTTGTGTCCGTCCGCTTCTCGTTCGACGACGAGCACCGCGCTTACAACTTGATGGGTTGCCGCGATGTATAATAGCATTGGTTCGCCCGTGTTGGGCGCGGCCAGGACCGGATTTGTTGCCAGTATGGCTTTTATTTCTTCGAGTCCGGCTGTGGCGGCATCCGTCCACTCGAAGTGGTCGGTGCGCCGCAGGAGGCGATAGAGGGGTAATGCCTTTTCTCCTAAGCGGGAGATAAAGCGACTAAGAGCCGCCATGCATCCTGTCAGTTTTTGTATCCGTCTGAAGTCCTTTGGGGTATCCAATTGTGACAGAGCTCGGATCTTGGCTGGGTTTGCTTCAATTCCTCTACCGGATACGATGAAGCCCAAGAGCTTTCCGGCTGGTACGCCGAAAACGCATTTTTCGGGTTGAGCTTAATGTCATATGTTCGGAGATTGTCGAACGTGAGCCTCAAGTTGTCTACTAGAGTATCGACGTGTTTTGTTTTGACGACCACGTCATCTACGTATGCTTCAACTGTTTTGCCGATCTGGTTGGCCAGACATGTCTGAATCATGCGCTGATATGTTGCGCCGGCGTTTTTGAGCCCGAAGGGCATCGTGTTGAAGCAGAATGGGCCGTATGGGGTGATGAATGCCGTTGCGGCTTGGTCTGACTCTGCCATCTTGATTTGATGGTAGCCAGAGTATGCATCGAGGAAACACAATGAGTCGTGTCCTGCGGTGGCGTCGATGATTTGATCAATTCGGGGGAGTGGGAAAGGGTCCTTTGGACAGGCCTTGTTTAGGTCTTTGAAATCGACACATAGGCGCCAAGATTTGTCCTTCTTTGGTACCATCACCAGGTTTGCTAGCCAGTCCGGATGTTTTATGTCTCTGATGAATCCGGCTTCCAGCAGTTTTGCTAGCTCCTCTCCCATGGCTTGTCTCTTGGGCTCGGAAAAACGCCGTAGAGTCTGCTTGACGGGTTTAAACCCTTTTAGGATGTTCAGGCTGTGCTCAGCCAGCCTGCGTGGGATTCCTGGCATATCTGAGGGGTGCCAGGCGAAAATGTCCCAATTTTCTCGCAGGAAGTCTCTGAGTGCGGCGTCTACATCGGGTTTTAGTTGTGCCCCGATGGAGGCCGTTTTTGTAGGGTCCGTTGGATGGACTTGGAATTTGACTATTTCGTCCGCTGGTTTAAAAGAGGTGGACTTGGATCTCTTGTCTAGTATCACATCGTCCCTGTCCACCGTAGAGCGCAACACCGTTAATTCCTCGGCCGCTAGGGCCTCGGATAATGCCTCCAGGGCCAGTGCGGCTGTCTTGTTTTCAGCGCGGAGCGCTATGTCCGGATCACTTGCGAGAGTGATGATTCCGTTGGGTCCGGGCATTTTGAGCTTCATGTACCCGTAATGGGGTATGGCTTGGAAAATTGTAAATGCTTCTCGCCCTAGCAGAGCGTGGTATCCGCTGCTGAACGGGGCCACTTGAAACGTGACTTCCTCGGATCTGTAATTATCCGGCGTGCCGAACACCACATCCAGTGTGATTTTTCCTGAACAGCACGCTTCCCGACTTGGAATTATTCCCCTAAAAGTTGTGTTGCTTCGCTCAATGCGGCTCCAGTCAATTTCCATTTTTCGCAGGGTTTCCTCGTAGATGAGGTTGAGTCCGCTGCCGCCGTCCATGAGTACCTTTGTAAGTCGGAAGCCGTCCACTATCGGACTGAGGACCAATGCGGCTGGTGCTCGGGCTGTCCGGAATTTAGGTTCGTCACTGGCATTAAAGGTGATAGCCGTGTCACTCCATGGGTTTATTGTTGCTACTTGGTAGACTTCGGCAAGGTTGCGGAGCGTTCGTTTCCTTGCATTGTTTGATGTGAAGGTCTCGAAGACTGTCGACACCGTACTGGGGAGGTATTCTTCGGGTGCTGGAGTTAAAAGCTCCTCGCCACTTCGGGCCACCTGCCGTAGTATCCAACATGCTCTAAGGCTGTGCGTTGGTGTGGCTTCCCCTGAATTATGAATTTTACAGGGTCCATTGAGCCATCCTTCCAATACGGTCCCGTACCCTGTAGAGGGTTTTTGTTTTTTGATGTTTGGCTCAGATGCCTGGCGATAATGCGCCCTTTTGTTTCGGACTCGTGTTATATTCGGGGCCGGATTGTCCCAGAATTTTTCCGAACGCTTTCAGTCGCACAGTACTTTCGTACTATGGATGTCAAGTCGGCGAATCGTGTAATTTCGCGGCGACTTATGGCGTTGAGGATTCCGATGTCCGTGCAGTTGTGACAGAAGAGTGAAATTGCTTCTTTCTCACGGCAGTCCTTTATCCTGTTCATAACCAGGAGGAATCTGGCCCAGTAGTGGTGTACTGTTTCTCCGGGCTCTTGCCGTATTAGGGATAAATCCCGTATAGTTGGGTGGGCGGGTGGAATTAAATCCAGAACCTTGCCCGATGTAAGATTCAGGGGCCCAGCGGTTTCCGAATTCGGAAGCTTGCTTTCTTGGATATTATTCAATGAATCGGGCCTGCTGCCTGACTTTAGGTTCAGGGTTTGGGCGACATCCTCCCCTCCGCGGGTGTCCGGCTTGGAGGGATCGGGAATCCGGACACATCTGGTCCTTAGGGCGGGCGAAGACTCGCCGCATTGTTCTTCCACCACTTCGACGTGATGGGTGATCTGGGGAGAGTCAATCTCTCTCTGATCGGGTTTAAGCCCAATCTGGTCGTAATCAGTAGCGACTCCCAGGGCCGCGATGCGATCCAAGAGCTCGTTCAGGGAGAGGAGCTCTATCGGATCTAACTGCTCGGCAAGCTCCGAGCTGATGTGAAGATTGCTTTCGATGGCCCGAGAGGTCATCGTCGGCGCGGCGGCCGGACAGGCGGTCATCAAAAACCTGCCTAGCTGGAGAGTTTGGCCGACAGCCAAAGCTCCTTTAGCAACGACGCCGTCTTTAAAGACGGGATGCGGCATCCTTCCTGATGGTGACGACACAGCAGAACTCTCAATGAAAGCACCAATGTCGGTGTCAAAACCAGCGGATCTCGGGTAGGGGGTCCCGAACTGTGCGTCTAGGCGGATGGTAATAGGAGATATGGGACACGATGTTTTTTACCCAGGTTTGGGCCCTCTCGATGGAGGTAAAACCCTACTCCTGCTTGATTGATATTGATGATATGGGTAGTACAAGAGTATATCTATTACGAGATCGGAGTGGCTAAACCCTAGAAGCTAGCCTATGGTATGATTGTTGTTCGTCCTACGGACTAAAACTCTCCGGTTTATATAGACACCGAATAGGGCTAGGGTTACACAAAGTCGGTTACAATGGGAGGAGATCTTCATATCGTATCGCCAAGCTTGCCTTCCACGCCAAAGAAAGTCCCATCCGGACACGGGACAGAGTCTTCAATCTTGTATCTTCATAGTCCAGGAGTCCGGCCAAAGGTCTTAGTCCGGCCATCCGGACACCCTCTAATCCAGGACTCCCTCAGCGGGTTACCCACACCTCCCCCCCCCTCGAGGGGGGGGGGGGTTGCACCATCAAGAAGAAGGACGAGATTGTGGTGTGCAGCACTCGCCCAAGCATGAAAATCCTACCGAGTGGTGAGCAACCCTCCCACTCAGGGGCTTAGCTGCAACCTAGCGCTAGCCAAAATTTGAAAAATCCTACCGAATGGTGAGCAACCCTCCCACTCAGGGGCTTAGCTGCAGCCCAACGCTCGCCTAAGTTTGGAAAATCCTACCGAGTGGTGAGCAACCCTCCCACTCGGGAGCTTAGCTGCAGCCCAGCGCTCGCCTAAGTATGAAAAATCCTACCGAGTGGTGAGCAACCCTCCCACTCGGGGGCTTAGCTGTAGCCCAGCGCTCGTCTAAGTTTGAAAAAACCTGCCGAGTGGTGAGCGACCCTCCCACTCGGGGGCTTAGCTGTAGCTCAGCGCTCGCCTAAGTATTGAAAATTCCTACCGAGTGGCGAGCGACCCTCCCACTCGGGGGCTTAGCTGCAGCCCAGCGCTTGCCTAAGTATTGAAAAATCCTACCAAATGGTGAGAAACCCTCCCACTCGGGGGCTTAGCTGCGGCCCAGCGCTCGCCTAAGTATAAAAAATCCTACCGAGTGGCGAGCGACCCTCCCACTCGGGGGCTTAGCTGCAGCCCAGCGCTCGCCTAAGTATTGAAAAATCCTACCGAATGGTGAGCAACCCTCCCACTCGGGGGCTTAGCTGCGGCCTAGTGCTCGCCTAAGTATCGAAAAATCCTACCGAGTGGAGAGCAACCCTCCCACTCGGAGGCTTAGCTGCAGCCTTGCGCTCGCCTAAGTATTGAAAAATCCTACCAAGCGGCGGGTGAGGCTGCGGGTTGCCCACACCCCTCCCCCCGGGGGTTGCACCGTCAATAAGAAGGACGATATTGTGTGCACCCAACGGTTGGCCCCTCGCTGACGACAGGAACGTCAAGACCATTGTTGAGTACCTCGCTGATGAGCTGATCAATACTACTAAGGGCTCATCAACAGGTTGACTGCTGACCCTTCTTCAACACCTACATTAAACTATGAGAAACCGACCCAACCGAAGAACAAACCTCACTCGAAGGCAAACCCAACATATTCAACAATAAATCCAGAAGTTTTCTAACCGCGGATTAAAAGTACTCGGGCACCAGGCCCGAAGGAGTTTTAATGGTTACAAAATCACTCGGCATCCCGAGGCAAATAAAGGTGAAGCATGAAGTTTTTTCAATCACTCAGCGGGAGAAGGACTGGCCGGGTCGCAGAAGCTATCGAGGTCAATGTTGTCAGCAATACGAGTGGCTGCCTTGAGGAAGGTGTCCATGAAGTCCTGGAAAGAATGCTTCTTAGTATTCGCCACCTTGAGGGCCGCCAGCTTCTCGTCTTTAGCCTCCTTGCAGTGCACGCGAACAAGGGACAAGGCAACGTCGGCACCACAACGGGCAGAAGACTTCTTCCACTCTTGCACTCGGTCAGGAATTTGGTTGAGTCGAGTCATCAGCGACTCGAGACTTTGAGGAAGTTCAGCCTGAGGCCAGAGTTCTGCATCCACTCGGGTCATCGCACCCTTCAGCCGAGCCATGTAGTCGACTACACAGTCCAAGCATGATTCCAGTCGAAGCAAGTTCATCGCAACTTCATCCTTCATGGGACAGTTGATGGGGTCGAGACCTGTATCAACCCGTCTAGTTTCAGCTTCAAAGTCATGACAGAGTTCTGTTCCGTCACAACAAACAATGAGTCGACAATATTGTAAATCTCAGTCGACGACAGTTATCTAACTGAACAGTCATACCTTCAAGCTTCAAGACAAGCTTTGCCGCGAGTTGTTCCAAATGGGACTCTAGTTTTCCCGTCTTGGCCCTGAGACCATCGACTTCAGTGGTCAGGTTCACCTTGTCCTTCCTTAGTTGCTCGACCTCCCGATTGGCGTCCGAGACGGCAGTCTTCAACTTCGCATTCTCCTCCTCTAATTTGCCGACTGAAGCCAGCTTCTGGTCTGCTAGCTTTGTCTTCTCGCGTGCTTCCTTTTGAGCGGCTGCCAGATCCAGGTCCTTCTGCTCCAAAGCCTCCTTCATCCTCTCTAAAGAGACAACACTCTTTAGACGAGACTGAAGTTGGCGGTTTTCGCTATGCACATCTGCTTATGTGAAGTCACTCGGCTCTAAGAGATTGAATGAAAAACAGTGGAAAGTCTACTAAGAAGACGTTCGAATGGTTACCTCCCATGATAGCCGTCTCTTCCTGGGCAGTCTTTAGATTCTTCTTGGCAAGCTCAAGGTCGAGTTCGATGCTGATATGCTTCTTATTGAACTTCGAAAGATGAGCTCCAAGATTACAAGACCTCTACAGTTAGCGAAGGTGACATGTCAGTCGACAGAAATAAACGGCATCGACGGGGAAAGGCCACTCTAAGACTACTGCCGAATCAAATATCCAACAAGTAGTCTCGGGGACTACACCTAGTGGGTGCACTTAGCGTGCCCCCACTGGTTCGGATAAATACTCAGCAGGGCCTGCCCAGCGTGAGTTCAAAAAAAGAGGGATAAATTCTAAGACCTCAGTCGACCGCCAGCAGTCGACCGTGGTCTCGGGGACTACACCCAGTGGGTGCACTTAGCGTGCCCCCACTGGTTCGGATCAAACTCAGCAATGGGTGATCGGACAGTTTACTAAGATTCTACTCAAGTCGAGTGGAATGGAAATTTTCAAAGCCATAGGCAAAGAAACACCCCAGTGGGTGATCAGACACAAGACAACATTCGAAAGTTCAATCAGAGGCTTGCTGACTTGAACATTGGCCTGAAGGGTAGTACTGGCGTTGTAAGCCACTTGGCTGGCCTCGTGCACCACCTTCACCTGCTCCATGACAAGGTTCACCTGGCGCAGAGCTTCCCTAGCGGCACTCGTCGAATCGTCTGGAGTCTGATACACAGCAACAATTGATGGCTGCAAAGAAGCCAAGGTAGCCGTTGGGTCGGAGGCGTGGAGTTGCACCGGAGCAGCAGGAGTCGGTGCGGATGAGCCCGCCGGATGATCAGCCGTCATCGGGTTGGCGAATGTGATGCTGGTCCGAACAGGCTCTCCGGAGCGTTCAACCATCGCCTCGAGCACCCGCGTCAACTGAGGAATCTGAACCTCAAGCATCCTCCTGCCAGCATTCCCACTCCTCCTCTTCCTCTCCTGTAGAGGCACTTCTTCTTCGTCATCAGGGAGCATAACAACTTCTTGCAGAACAGCAGAAAAGGAGAAAGTGTCAGAAACTCTATCTATTGACAGTCCACACAACTCAACGAAGCTTGGCTGATCAGACTTACCGACTCGTGAGGTGGCTTCTTCGTCTCCTGGCGCCTTGTCGATGTCCATATTAGTGGCAGCGGAGGTAGGGCTGGAATGACACATGAGTTAGTGGATCAGCACAAGAAAGTCTTCAGTCGACTTACCAAAAACGAAAGCGAGATACTCACCCCGAAGCAACAGGGACGTCCAACTTGATCCGTGGCAGTGTCTTCCGAGCCTTGGGGGGAGCGACCTTAGGCTGCTTGGCCACCTTCTCCGTTGGCTCCGGATTCCACGTCCGAGTGCGCTTCTGAGCAGTGGCACTTGGAGCCACACTTTTCCCACGCCCGCCAGACGGATCATGCTGCTACTTGGATCGACGCTTAGAACGGGGCGGCGAGTAGACCTCTTCCTCCTCGTCCGACTCCTTGCTCTCCTCCTCCTCTTCTTCCGAGGACTCCCACTCACCACTCTCCTCGGCACTGGCCTCCCCCTCCTAGTCCTGCGCCAAAGCCTGTTCGCCATTGGGCATCGAATGCATCTCAGTGAATACCCGTAGAATAAATCGGTCGAGTCAAAGTCAGTCGACATCAAGTACAGTCAGAGCATGATCAGGAAGCAGTCAGAACAAATATATACCTTGTCAGGCGGGTTCCCGTCGCGGAAGGGGATGACTCTCCTGGATCCTTTGGGGTTGTCCTGGTTGCCTGTGATGCTCCTCAGCCCCAAGGCTACAGTTTCAGATGGCACCTCTTCTGGATGGACTCGAACGGTGTCGTCCGGTCCGGAATATAGCCACATCGGGTGATCGCGGGCCTGGAGAGGCTGAATGCGTCGACTGAGGAACACTTCCAACAGATCCAGACCCGTAACACCCTCATTGATGAGCTGGACCACCCTATCCACCAACATCCTCGTCTCCATGGTCTCATCAGCGGTCACTTTCAATGGAGCAAGGGTCTAAACACGGTCAAACAAGAAGTGGGGAAGACCTGTCGACTGACCGGGAGCTGCGACATACTGGCAATAGAACAGGTCGACTGCCAGCCTCTAACCGAGTCAGGGAGAGTCACAGCAGGAAAGGCACTCCTATTCCTTTTTTGGATACCTAAGCCCCCACACATCTGGATGACATGGGATTTCGAGTCACTCGACTTCACCTTTTTTACCGACTGTGAACGAATGGTGAAGATGTGTTTGAAGAGACCCCAGTGCGGTCGACATCCTAAGAAGTTCTCGCACATCGATACAAACGCAGCTAAATACGTGATGGTGTTGGGAGAGAAATGGTGGAGTTGAGCACCAAAAAAGTTCAGGAACCCCCAGAAGAAAGGATGCGGTGGAAGCGAAAAAATGCGGTCGACGTGGGTGGCGAGCAGAACGCACTCACCCGGTCGAGGCTGGGGACTCGTCTCCCCCTCCAGCAGCCGTGATGGTCCCTTGGCGATTAACCCAGACTCCGCCATCTCGTCCAGATCCGCCTGCCGAATCGAAGACCGGATCCAATCGCCCTGGATCCAGCCCGGCGGCAGCCCCGCGCGCGATGATGACCCACGTTGTTGCTTCTTGCCCTTCGCCGCCCCCGTCGCCTTCTTAGCATGCTCTAGCGCTGCCGTTTTGTCCTTCACCATAGCATGGGAGGAACTGCGTTGAGAGCGGAGGTGCTGGGAGCGGTGGAGAAACGGAGGAGGAAGAAGGAGAAACACGCATGCACAGTGCAAGTGCCTCGGTCCCGGCACCTTATAAAGGGCCACTTCCGAGTGACTGACGTCTGGGCCCAGGCAATCCCATCAAATCCTCCAACAGTTGCGTGCAGCATACGTGGCGAAAAAGGTGGCGCAATAATCGAGGCGTTGCTACTTATCCGAACCGCTTGTTTCGGCACTCTCTGGCCCGCGCGCTTCTCCGAAAATTCGTATCTCGCGGAATCCGGGATGCGCCGCAGACAATCGCGCCCAAGATCTCGCGCTCTAACACAGCACTCGATGCTTGATGCCACTAGTTCGGTCGATGGCTCATTGAATGGATCAACGTGACTGAGTCAACACCGAAATACCGAAGTAGGCGTTCAGATTTGCATAAAGCACTCGCGAAGGCCCGAAGCTTAGAGCGGGATCAACTTCAGTCTACTTTCCACTCGCACCTTAATCCATTCGGGGGCTACTGACGAGGATATAGACCTGGGGTAGGGTCATATGCCCGGCCCATACGTCTTACCCAAGGTCACTACCCCAGAAGATAAAAAGACCAAGAGGCAACAGAAGAACACCTTTCAAGTATGGCGAGTGCAATCCACTCGACGATCACATCACTCGACGACCACCCCCTACCGTCACTCGAGCATATGGGGAGTCACTCAACTATATCAAAGATCGGGAGTCGGAAGAGCACGCAACGGCCGGACATTCACTCCTTAGTCTTAATGAGCATTAAGAGTACTTAAGACTGGCTTTACCAGTAACGCCCCTTACTTTATGTACATCAAACCCCTTGTAATGGAGGCGGGCTGGGGTCCTGGCGCACTCTATATAAGCCGCCCCCTCCTTTGGGACAAGGGTTTGCACCCCCTGTAATCCAACACACACAATCCAATCGACCGCCTCCGGGCACCGCGACATAGGGCTATTACTTCCTCCGAGAAGGGCCTGAACTCGTAAACCTCGTGTGTACATCTTCGCTATAGCTAAGATCTTGCCTCTCCATACCTAACCCCCTTTCTACTGTCAGTCTTAGGACTACGCCACATAGTTCAGCTAAGATACTTGTTCTTTAGGTAACGTTGTTCCATAGTTATCATCCATCAGCCAATGCTATCCCACAAGCTGGTGATTATAGTATTATACCACTTCTAGTATTACCTATGTTGCTCTTTAATACTTTTCTGTGCCATCTAGTTAATCTCGAGTACAAACGATACATATTCTGTAGCTTTCATCTGTGTTCTCCCTTTAGTTTATGAGACGTGTTGCTGCTAGTTAACCCCAGTCCTACTACTTATGTCGTCTCCTACAGGCACTCATTACATAAATCTAACTACTAGTTGTCTTCCATGCATGTCAGATATAATTGCACACACTGATATATCCACAAGAACCTCACGGAGCAATGTAAAGGCCAATAAACTTGATGTCAATGATACCCAATATGATGGAACATGTAAAGGCAGTTCTTCAGAAGACTTGCAGAAAGATGACGAATCCTCTTCACCCCACAAGGTCCTTTCTCTAACTTGGCCTATGATATGGGTACAACATGCATATAATGTCCTGGAGTGTATCTGCTCTGTTACAATGCCATGTGCTTAGCATGCTGATCATGCATGTAAATATGTCATGCCTTCCTGTTTTTCAGTACCTATTCCATTCATGATAACATGTTTTCAAATTCAAGTATGGTCATTCTACTCTATCGCAATACCATCTGCTTAATTTGGACATCATGCTTCTGAATATCTTATGCATTGTTATTCATCAGTATGTACTTCATCTGTCTACCATACCATGTTTTTTAGATTGAAGTGTTGTTCTAGTGCTCTGTTGCAATGCCATCTTAGTTTCCCAATCATACACGTGTATGTTGCCTTAGTTTTTCTGGACGTATTCCGCTAGCATACAGTTTTACATTCAACTATTGTTTTTTGTTGTATTGTCCTGTCGTATCCCTAGCTCTTACACCATACTCCCTCTGTCCGGATTACATGTTGCCGAAATGGATAAAAAAGGATGTATCTAGAACTGAAATATGCCTAGACCCATCCATTTTTTTCTGGATGGAGGGAATACATGTCAATATGGCATGCCTTTCTATTCTTCAGTACCTATTCCATCTCTCTATTGTAGCATGTTTTATAATTAAAGCACCATTCTTCTATACAAGGCATGCAAGGGGAAGACGACTATGTTAGAATCTGAAGGGTTACAAACAAGGCCTTTGCAAAAGATCCAAACGCCAGGAGATAATAAACCAACTCCAGTTTTTATAGATACTGCTCTAGCACAGAGAAACACAACTCCTACTGATAATAAGCAGATTCCAGTGGCCAAAGAACTAGTCCGCTCCAGTCCAGCAAAAATATGTCAACTCCATTCTAAGAAGCGTGTGTGCATCCTTGCATCATGAAATTTTATAGCATGCTGATCATATTTTCTACATGTTTCTTACCCATCTCTCTTTTAGAAAATAAGCTTAACAGATAGAAGAATTTCTCCACTGGTATCGTATGTGAGGAAAGATTCTTGCAGGAATTCTCTGTGCTCCAATGCAGATGTAAGTACCTGTTGTATATCACTATATTTTTACATCAGCATGTATTTTGTTAATCGGCGTGAATCCAACCTTTATCTGATCTAAATTTAGTTGTAGAAAAATGTATGATTAAAGGCCACAATGTTGATTTTTGTAAGGAAAACTGCCTGGTAGTTTTGCATCCTGAGCTGCATGAGTGTACTATCTCATATCAATGGGTTTGAATACTTTGGTTCTGCAGTGGGTTTTTAGTGTTTTTTTACTGTGTTGTCCAGTCGTATCCCTAGCTCTTACATCATACTCCCTTCGTCCGGAGTACATGTCACAGAAATGGATAAAACTGGATGTATCTAGAACTGAAATACGCCTAGACCCATGCATTTATTTCCGGATGGAGGGAATACATGTCAATATATCATGCATTTCTATACTTCAGTGCCTATTCCATGTCTGTTGTAGCATGTTTTATAACTGAAGCACCATTCTTCTATATAAGGCATGCTACGGGAAGACGGCTATGTTAGAATCTGAATGGTTACAAACCAGGTCTTTGCAAAAGATCTAAATGGCAGGAGATAATAAACCAACTCCATTTTTCATGATACTGCTCCAGCACAGAGAAACCCAACTCCCACTAATAATAAGCAGATTCCAGTGGCCAAAAAACTAGTCCGCTCCAGTCCAGCAAAAGAATGTCAACTCCATTCTAAGAAGCGTGTGCGTATCCTCGCATCATGAAATTATATAGCATTCTGATCATATTTTCTACATGTTTCTTACCCATCTGTCTTTTAGAAAATAAGGTTAAATGATAGAAGACATCCTCCATTGGGATCGTATTCGAGGAAAATATCTTGCGGGAATTCTCTATGCTCCAATGCTGATGTAAGTACCTGTTGTATATCACTATATTTTTACATCATCATGTATTTTGTTAATCGGCGTGAATATAACCTTTATCTGATCTAAAATTAGTTGTAGCAAAATGTTAAAGGCGCCAATGTTGATTTTTGTAAGGAAAACTGCCTGGTAGTTTTGCATACTGAGCTGCATGAGTGTACTATCTCATATCACGCACATTACTGAATTGTAGTGCTTCTCTGGTTGCCCATTCATTCATTGTATCAATGTTGCTTACGTATTACCTTACCTGGCTAATGATAGTTGTGCCATATTGTGTTAATTTGGTGTAGGCTAGTTGCCCAAACGTTCGTTGTGTCAATGTTGCTTTCCTATTATCTGACTTGGCCAATGATAGCAATGCTAGTGTGTTAATTTGGTGCAGGCTGCTGAAGATAAGAAGACAAACTCTGAAAACAGCAAGGCAACCCCATTGTTTCTTTCCAATAAATCTAGGCCAGGTAATATGGCAATAACTCATGATTAATCTGTTTGGTTCCCCTCCTAATTTATGTTATGATGCAGTGGTCGAGACACTCTCCACTATCAATAATACAAGCCTGCCAAAATCGCCATCTGAATCTGTTCAGTATCCTCTGTCTCGAATGCAACGGAATAAATGTATGTTTGTGAACCAATTAATGGCTGAAGCAATGATGGAAATGTTGGATGAATCATAGGCGCAGAGTCGTGCAACACAACAACTGATCAATGTTTTCAGAGACAGTGTAGCAAAGCAGTAGAACTTGCCCACATGCTTATGGGCGTCATTTGTGCTGAGGTTGCAGATTGTAACATTGTAGATGGTTAGGTTCTGCTCATTTATTTGCACTGGCATCAATCATTGATAGCCTAGTGGATGTAATTTCCTGTAATATATGCTGGATGTGCAACATTATTCCCTGTATGTCGTACCTTTGCCTGATCGGTTTTGGTCCTGTGCATAATTGCTCGTCGTAATGGGCTCAAATTATCTAATTTGGCCTAAAGACATGTACAAACTTTAGTGGGCCCATTAAGTTAATGGGCCGTTACTAGGCCGAAAGTTAATGGTCGGCCCTCTTACCTCCCGGGTCGTTAATAGGCCGACATCGAAGCGGGCAACAGGTGGGCCCAATTGATTTCACGGGCCGTTAACAGGTTGTTACTAAGTTTGGGATACATATGGCCCCAACTATACTGTAGGCCTTTAGCAGGCCGAAAGAGACAGCGGGCTTGTACTGGACCATGAAGAGCATGGGCCGCTAAGAGGCTGAAAAGTCAGGTCGTATTATAAATGGCCCAACTGTGTTGTGGGCCTTTAGCAGGCCGAAAGAGAAACCGGTCTAGTATTGGACCATGAAGGGCATGGGCCGTTAAAAGGCCAAAACTAAGGTCCAACTACAAATGGCCCAACTCATTTATGGTCCGTTAACAGGCCGAAAGGCACACAGGGCCGGGAATTGGCCGAACACTTGAATGGGTCACTAAAAGGCCAAAACTTAGGTCCGACTACAAATGGCCCAATTGATGTATGGGCCGTCAACAGGCTTAAAGAGACACCGGGCCGGAAATTGGCCCAACACTTAAATGGGCCGCTAAAAGGCCGAAACTCAGGTCCGACTACATATGGTCCATCTGGTTTATGGGCCGTCAACAGGCTGAAAGACACACCGGGCCGGAAATTAGCCCAACATTTAAATGGGTCGCTAAAAGGCCGAAAGATGTACATCCTAAAAATTGGCCCATCCATTGAATGGGCCGTTAACAGGCCGAAATCTCATCGGGCCGATATTGAGCCAGAATATATAGCGGGCTGTTAACGAGCTCGAACTGACGATGGGCTGCAATGGTGTCAAATCTTTAACAGGCCGTTGATGAGCCGAATTGGCACATCTCATATGGGCCGTGGGCTTAAATGGACCTGACACAAGTAGGCCTTATATGGGTCGTCCTGCTAATTTTTACTGGGCCGGCCTTTTTCACCGGAATGGGCCACTGTTGGGCCGTGCCACATGTCGACCTATCATAGGCGCCTCATGTCCAATGAGTGGATGACATCTGTCCCAATGGTGAGGCAACACGTGTTTCCTACGGCCAATGATGATTTTACATGTGGAAAATCCCCATTGGTCCGGGCTGTTAACGGGTTATCGGATCCAAAACCGGACCCGATAGCTTAACGGCGTTCCGTTACAGTGGATGCCACGTGTCGGTCACCCTTGACGAAAGCACTTCTGTGACGCGTGATTTATCGTCATGGAAGTGGACACTTCGGTGATGATAATTTTGGTAATGTCATGGAACACTTCTATGAAAGCACAGGTATGACTATATTGATTCTGTCATAAAATCTTCATGGATGTACATGCATGACAAAAAACGTGACCTACTGTGACAAACATGTATCATCATGGAAGTGTATCTTTTTTGTAGTGATGATGGTGTGCTAAACATCGATGATCGTTCATGTATACATGCTAGTGTTGTACCTTCTTTGGACTTGAGCATATCTAGCAAAAATGACTTACATTCTTGTGTTGATAGTCCATGCATATCATTTTGAGATTCCTTGAATACAATTTGTGATGATATGCTTGATACTCCTTGTTTCCATGATCTCTATGCTTATATTTCCTCTAGTTGTTTGACTAACCATGTAGATGAAACAAGATAAAATAGTGCACACATCATTAATGAGGAAATTGCTAGAAGAGCAAAGAAGGACATCACCACAGTGGAGAGGAAATGCTATGAATGTCAACAGGATGGACATGGATATCCTACTCTTGATGATAAAGAAATCCCTCTCCAAAAGAATCATCATCAACCTCCGATGTTCACATGTACCTCATGGCAAGAGGTAATACCGAGGTATCATATACTCTTTGTAATGATATTGATGAGGGTGATGCTGAATGTGATAGAGATATGAGTCAAGAAATATATGAAATTGGTAGTTCTCTTCATGGGGTAAATAAGAACACTTATGTGATGTTTAAAGATCTTATCACTCATTTTGGAAATTTTAATGATTTACTTCACGAAGAGCAAGAACAAAATGAAAAACTTGACTTTAACCTTCTTGATGCTCTAGAAACTCTTAGAGACTTAGAATCTTCTAAAGAATAGATTGAAGTTTCTCATGATCAACTTAAAGAGGATTTTTAGCACCTTGACCTTGTCTAAAAGAATGTCAAAGGAGAGCTCACCAAACGCTCTCAGTCTTATGAGGAACTTCAAGCTACTTGATACGTCTCCAACGTATCTATAATTTTTGATTACTCCATGCTACTTTGTCTACTGTTTTGGACTATATTGGGCTTTATTTTCCACTTTTATATCATTTTTGGGACTAACATATTAACCGGAGGCCCAGCCCAGATTTGTTGTTTATGCCTATTTTAGTGTTTCGAGGAAAAGGAATATCAGACAGAGTCAAAACGGAACAAAATCAATTGGAGAAGTTATTTTTGGAAGGAAAGCAACCAAGGGAACTTGGAGTGCACGTCAGGGGAGATACGGGCTGCCCACGAGGGTGGGGGGCGCCCCCCTGGGCGCGCCCCCTGCCTCATGGGGCCCACGTAGCTCCTCCGGCGTACCCCCTGCACCCATATATACTCTTGTACCCTAAAACTTCCAGAACAGAACCTAGATCGGGAGTTTCGCTGCCGCAAGCCTCTGTAGCCACCAAAAACCAATCGTGACCCTGTTCTGGCACCCTGCCGGAGGGGGATCCCATCACCGGAGGCCATCTTCATCATCCCGGCGCTATCCATGACGAGGAGGGAGTAGTTCACCCTCGGGACTGAGGGTATGTACCAGTAGCTATGTGTTTGATCTCTCCCTCTCTCTCTCTCTCTCTCTCTCTCTCTCGTGTTCTCTCTCGTGTTTCCTCTATGGCACGATCTTCATGTATCCCGAGCTTTGCTATTGTAGTTGGATCTTATGATGTTTCTCCACCTCTACTCTCTTGTGATGAATTGAGTTTCCCCTTTGAAGTTATCTTATCGGATTGAGTCTTTTATGAGAACACTTGATGTATGTCTTGCGATCCACTTGATGTATGTTTTGGTGATCAACTTGCGGGTTTCGTGACATTGGGAACCTATGCATAGGGGTTGGCACACGTTCTTGACTCTCCGGTAGTAGCTTTAGGGCACTCTTTGAAGTACTTTTATGTTGGTTGGATGAATCTGAGATTGTGTGATGCATATCGTATAATCATGCCCACGGATACTTTAGGTGACAATGGAGTATCTAGGTGACATTAGGGTTTTGGTTGATTTGTGTCTTAAGGTGTTATTCTAGTATGAACTCTATGATGGATTGAGCGGAAAGGAAGCTTTATGTTATTTTACTACGAACTCTTGAATAGTTAGAATAGAAATGATAACTTTGAGGTGGTTTCGTACCCTACCATAATCTCTATGTTTGTTCTCCGCTATTAGTGGCTTTGGAGTGACTCTTTGTTGCATGTTGAGGGCTTGTCATATGTTCTATCTATGTTATTATTGTTGAGAGAACTTGCACTAGTGAAAGTATGAACCCTAGGCCTTGTTTCCTATCATTGCAATACCATTTACGCTCACTTTTATCGCTCGCTACCTTGCTGTTTTTATTATTTCAGATTACAAAAACCTATATCTACTATCTATTTTGCACTTGTATCACCATCTCTTCGCCGAACTAGTGCACCTATACAATTTACCATTGTATTGGGTGTGTTAGGGACACAAGAGACTCTTTGTTATTTGGTTGCAGGGTTGTTTAAGAGAGACCATCTTCATCCTACGCCTCCTATGGATTGATAAACCTTAGGTCATCCACTTGAGGGAAATTTGCTACTGTCCTACAAACCTGTGTACTTGCAGGCCCAACAACGTCTACAAGAAGAAGGTTGTGTAGTAGACATCATGCAGTTTCTAGCGCCGTTGTCGGGGAGGCTAGGTAAAGGGTACTCACACTCCGTCACTAAGCTCTTTTCTGGCGAGGTGAGTGCTTAAAGGTATATCTTTAGATCTTGCAATCGAATCTTTTTTTTCTTGTTTTAGCACTAGTCTATTTTATAAAAGAAAACTACAAAAAACGGAGTTGATTTTGTCTCATACGCTTCACCTTTTTAATATCTTTCGTGAGTATGATGGAAAGGATAATTGTGCTCAAGTGCTAGAAGAAGAATTACATAGAATACTTGGCATGAAATATGTGAATGATGAGCATGATTGCAATGTTGTTAGTATGAAATCCTTGAATATCCATGATGCTAATGATATGCAAAGCCACAAGCTTGGGGAAGCTGTGTTTGATGAAGATGATATTTTTTGTCCCCCAAGATTTGATGTGCAAATTTACTATGATGAAAGCATGCCTCCTATTTATGATGATTATTGTGATGATACATATGCTATAAAGAAGAAGTTTGCTTATGTGGAGAGTAGAAAATTTTCTATGCTTGTAGATCATGAAAAGAATGTTTTAGGTTCTGGTTATGTTGTTGAATTCATTCATGATGCTACTGAAAATTATTATTAGGTAGGAATATATGCTTGTAGGAATTGCAATAACATCAAGTTTCCTCCCTATGTGCTTAAATTCTTGAAGCTATGCTTGTTTTACCTACCAATGCAAATTGATTCTTGTTCCCATAAGTTGTTTGCTCACAAAATCCCTATGCATAGGAAGTGGCTTAGACTTAAATGTGCTAGTCATATGCTTCATGATGCTCTCTTTATGTTCCAATTCTTATCTTTTATATGAGCATCATTGTCATCACCATGCCTAGCTAAAAAGGCATTAAAGAAAAGCGCTTGTTGGGAGACAACCCAATATTTATCCTTACTGTTTTTGTGTGTGGACATGATTATGCTACTGTAGTAATCATGTTTTATAGCTTTTGTTTCAATAAAGTGCCAAGTAGAACCTTTGGGAAGATTTGGGTGAAGTTTATATGATCTTGTTGTAGAAAACAGAAACTTTTGCGCTCACGAGAATAGCTGCCATTTTTACTGGAGAGTGCTTTTAGGTTGATTCTTTTTGAAGATGATTAATAGACAAATTTCTCAGGTCCATCAATTTATTTCATAATTTTTGGGATTCCAAAAGTATACGTTTGATACAGATTACTACAGACTGTTCTGTTTTTGACAGATTCTGTTTTCATTGTGTTGTTTGCTTATTTTGATACATCTATGGCTAGTATTAAGTGGTATGAACCATAGAGATGTTAGAATACAGTAGATATTACACCAATATAAATTTAGAATGAGTTCATTACAGTACCTAAGTGGTGGTTTTATTTTCTTATACTAACGGAGCTTACGAGTTTTGTTTTGAGTTCTGTGTTGTTGAAGTTTTCAAGTTTTGGGTAAAGATTCAATGGACTATGGAATAAGGAGTGATAAGAGCCTAAGCTTGGGGATGCCCAAGTCACTCCAAGGTAATATCCAAGGACAACCAAGCAATTAATCTTGGGGATGCCCCGGAAGGCATCCCCTCTTTTGTCTTCTTCCATCGGTAATTTACTTGGAGCTATATTTTTATTCACCAACATGATATGTGTTTTGCTTGGAGCATCTTGTATTATTTGTGTCTTTGCTTGTTAGTTTACCACAATCATCCTTTCTGTACACACCTTTTGAGAGAGCCATACCTGAATTAGAATTTGCAAGAATACTCTATGTGCTTCACTTATATCTTTTGAGCTTGATAGTTTTGCTCATAGTGCTTCACTTATATCTTTTGAGCTTGATAGTTTTGCTCATACTGCTTCACTTATATCTTTTGATCTTGATAGTTTTGCTCATAGTGCTTCACTTATATCTTTTGAGTGTAATAATTTTTGCTCTAGTGCTTCACTTAGATCTTCTAGAGCACGGTGATGGATTTGTTTTAAAGAAACTATTGATCTCTCATGCTTCACTTAGATTATTTTGAGAGTTATTAATAGCATGGTAATTTGCTTAAAGTTAATATACTTGGTATTCAAGATTTGTGAAACTTTCTTTTGAGTGCGTTGAATACTAAGATAAGTTTGATGCTTGATAATTGTTTTGAGATATGGAGGTGATAATATTAAAGCAATGCTAGTAGGGGTAATTATGAATTTAAAGAATGCTTGTGTTGAAGTTTGTGATTCCCGTAGCATGCACGTATGGTGAACCGCTTGCGACGAATTCGGAGCACAATTTTATTTATTTATTGTCTTCCTTATGAGTGGCAGTCGGGGATGAGCGATGGTCTTTTCCTACCAATCTATTCCCCTAGGAGTATGCGTTTCATGCTTTGGTTTTTGATGACTTCTAAAATTTTGCAATAAGTGCATGAGTTCTTTTGATTAATGTTGAGTCCATGGATTATACGCACTCTCACCCTTCCGCCATTGCTAGCCTCTCTAATACCGTGCACTTTTTGCCGGTATCATACACCCACCATATACCTTCCTCAAAACAGCCACCATACCTACCTATCATGGCATTTCCATAGCCATTCCGAGATATATTGCCATGAAACTCTCCACCGTTCTGTTCATATGACACACATTACTTTTGTCATATTGCTTTTTGCATGAGCATGTAGTTGACATTGTATTTGTGGCAAAGCAACCATTCATAATTCTTTCATACATGTCACTCTTGATTCATTGCATATCCCAGTACACCGCCGAAGGCATTCATATAGAGTCATATCTTGTTCTAAGTATCGAGTTCTAATTGTTGAGTTGTAAGAAAAATAAAAGTGTGATGATCTTCATTATTAGAGCATTGTCCCAGTGAGGAAAGGATGATGGAGACTATGATTCCCCCATAAGTCGGGATGAGACTCCGGACTTTATGAAAATTAAAAGAGGCCAAATAAGCCCAAATAAAAAAAGAGGCCAAAGAAGCCCACCAAAAAAAGAGAAAATAAAAAAATAAAAACAATGAGAGAAAAAGAGAGAAGGGACAATGCTACTATCCTTTTTCCACACTTGTGCTTCAAAGTAGCACCATGATCTTCATGATAGAGAGTCTCATATGTTGTCACTTTCATATATTAGTGGGAATTTTTCATTATAGAACTTGGCTTGTATATTCCAATGATGGGCTTCCTCAAAAATGCCCTAGGTCTTCGTGAGCAAGCAAGTTGGATGCGCACCCACTTAGTTTCTTTTGTTGAGCTTTCATATACTTATAGCTCTAGTGCATCCATTGCATGGCAATCCCTACTCACTCACATTCATATCTATTGATGGGCATCTCCATAGCCCGTTGATACGCCTAGTTGATGTGAGACTATCTTCTCCTTTTTGTCTTCTCCACAACCACTGTTCTATTCCACCTATAGTGCTATGTCCATGGCTCACGCTCATGTATTGCGTGAAAGTTGAAGAAGTTTGAGATTTCTAAAGTATGAAACAATTGCTTGGCTCGTCATCGGGGTTTTGCATGATTAAATACTTTGTGTGATGAAGATAGAACATAGCCAGACTATATGATTTTGTAGGGATAACTTTCTTTAACCATGCTATTTTGAGAAGACATGATTGCGTTGATTAGTATGCTTGAAGTATTATTACTTTTATGTTAATATGAACTTTTCTCTTGAATCTTTCGGATCTGAATATTCATGTCACAATTAAGAAGATTTACATTGAAATTATGCCAAAGTATCACTCCGCATCAAAAATTCTTTTTTATCATTTACCTACTCGAGGATGAGCAGGAATTAAGCTTGGGGATGCTTGATACGTCTCCAACGTATCTATAATTTTTGATTACTCCATGCTACTTTGTCTACTGTTTTGGACTATATTTGGCTTTATTTTCCACTTTTATATTATTTTTGGGACTAACCTATTAACCGGAGGCCCAGACCAGATTTGCTGTTTTATGCCTATTTCAGTGTTTCAAGGAGAAGGAATATCAGACGGAGTCAAAACGAAACGAAATCAACTGGAGAAGTTATTTTTGGAAGGAAAGCAACCCAGGGAACTTGGAGTGCACGTCAGGGGAGATACGGGCTGCCCACGAGGGTGGGGGGCGCCCCCCCTCCCTGGGCGCGCCCCCTGCCTCGTGGGGCCCCCGTAGCTCCTCCGACGTACCCCCTGCACCCATATATACTCTTGTACCCTAAAACTTCCAGAACAGAACCTAGATCGGGAGTTCCGCCGCCGCAAGCCTCTGTAGCCACCAAAAACCAATCGGGACCCTGTTCCGGCACCCAGCCGGAGGGGGATCCCATCACCGGAGGCCATCTTCATCATCCCGGCGCTATCCATGACGAGGAGGGAGTAGTTCACCCTCGGGGCTGAGGGTATGTACCAGTAGCTATGTGTTTGATCTCTCTCTCTCTCTCGTGTTCTCTCTCGTGTTCCCTCTATGGCACGATCTTGATGTATCCCCGAGCTTTGCTATTGTAGTTGGATCTTATGATGTTTCTCCCCCTCTACTCTCTTGTGATGAATTGAGTTTCCCCTTTGAAGTTATCTTATCAGACTGAGTCTTTTATGAGAACACCTGATGTATGTCTTGCAATCCACTTGATATATGTTTTGGTGATCAACTTGCGGGTTTCGTGACATCGGGAACCTATGCATAGGGGTTGGCACACGTTCTTGACTCTCCGGTAGTAGCTTTGGGGCACTCTTTGAAGTACTTTTATGTTGGTTGGATGAATCTGAGATTGTGTGATGCATATCGTATAATCATGCCCATGGATACTTGAGGTGACAATGGAGTATCTAGGTGACATTAGGGTTTTGGTTGATTTGTGTCTTAAGGTGGTATTCTAGTATGAACTCTATGATGGATTGAGCGGAAAGAATAGCTTTATGTTATTTTACTACGAACTCTTGAATAGTTAGAACAGAAAGGATAACTTTGAGGTGGTTTCGTACCCTACCATAATCTCTACGTTTGTTCTCCGCTATTAGTGGCTTTGGAGTGACTCTTTGTTGCACGTTGAGGGCTTGTCATATGTTCTATCTATGTTATTATTGTTGAGAGAACTTGCACTAGTGAAAGTATGAACCCTAGGCCTTGTTTCCTATCATTGCAATACCGTTTACGCTCACATTTATCGCTCACTACCTTGCTGTTTTTATTATTTCAGATTACAAAAACCTATATCTACTATCTATTTTGCACTTGTATCACCATCTCTTCATCGAACTAGTGCACCTATACAATTTACCATTGTATTGGGTGTGTTGGGGACACAAGAGACTCTTTGTTATTTGGTTGCAGGGTTGTGTGAGAGAGACCATCTTCATCCTACGCCTCCTACGGATTGATAAACCTTAGGTCATCCACTTGAGGGAAATTTGCTACTGTCCTACAAACCTGTGCACTTGCAGGCCCAACAACGTCTACAAGAAGAAGGTTGTGTAGTAGACATCACTACTCATGTGAAGTCTCTAGTTTCTTCTAGCTCCTCTCATATTGTCAATGGTGCTTGTGCTACCAACTCTACTTCTTTTGAAGCATCTATCTTGAAGGAGAATGTTGAGCTAAGGGCTTGACTTGTTTTACTAACTATCAATTATGGGAAATTAGAAGAAAGTCATGAAAATCTCTCGGGCTCTCATGATGACCTTCTAATCTCCCGTGAAAGGCTAAAGTTAGCTCATGAGGATATTGTGACTAAGGGAATATCTCGCGAGCCTCATGTGGACATGAGCACTATTTCTACTCGAAATGCTTTATTGACATGTGCTAGTCCTAGTGATTCATCTAGACATATTGTTGCCAATTCTTGTGATAAATTGCTCTCCTTGCATTGTTGCTCTAACAATGTAGCTTCTACTTCCTCTAGTACTTTTGTTGATACTAACCTTGTAGAGGAAAACAAAGATCTCAAGGCCCAAGTCGCTATGTTGAAGAAAGACTTGGAAAAGTGTCATGAAGGGAACTCCACTCTCAAAAATATCTTGAGTATTCAAAAATCCCCTCATGGCAAGAGTGGACTTGGTTTCATTTCCAACAACAAGAAGTCCAAGAATAATAAGAAGGGGCAATACCAAGTCAAGAATGAGGCTGGCATTACATGCTTCAAGTGCAAGAATGTTGGACACCAGGTGAGATCTTGTCCATTGAAGAAGAAGGCTTCAAGTGTGAAGCAACAAGGGAAGCGGCCTCAAGTTCAATCTCAAGGTCAACCTCGTGTTGAAGAAATTCCACCACCAATGATGAACAAAGATAATGCTCCCCAAGTTGATAAAATAAAGAAGAAGAGAAGGGGAAGCACATGTTGCTATAATTGTCGTGAGAAGGGACACATACCCTCATCATGTCCCTATGGTAACATCCCAAAGCCTCCTCTAGTCAATGATCATTATTCGCTTAGGAAGGATGTTCTTGGCAATTTGTTTGCCAAATTTGTTGGTTTCCAAAGTGGTTTGGAAATGGAAAAGTACATTTGGGTTGCCAAGCCTATTGTGACTAGCTTCTTAGGACCCAACTTGGTTGGGGGCCATCAAGCTCAAAATTGATCAATAGGTGTGTGGAGGACATTGGAGATTTGGCTAGTTCATGAAGAAAATGATATCCACCATTTATTTTTTCGAGCCAAGTCATGTGGATTATCTTCATATCATCTATCCAATGCTCCTCTTTGTGGTAACTTGTATTTATATTTCTTACATTGAAAGTTACTCGCCCCTTGCATGTTTAGGTTTTGTATCTAACATGTGTAGGTTGCATTACACTTCATGTAGTGGAGTTTGTAGTCTTGAGCCTTTATGTATCATATTTGAATCTTGGTTGGCTTTTGTGAGATATCAGTGGATCATCACATTATGGGGGAGTGTTATGCTTTGTGCACATCACAAATCCAAAATGTGAATATGAGAAATACCACCTAGTATTGATATTCAATATTATTTAGTCACTATGTGGTATGTCAAGCTCATTTGAAATTCAAATTATCAAAGTATCCATTAATTACCTCTTGTTAGTTGTTATTTGCATTTATAGCATCCTTGTCGTGGTATCCAGGAAGTTATAACAGAAAAGTTTTGGATACCCCATGCGCACGGGGTCTTCTAACCCCCATGCGCACGGGGTACTGCGTAACTTTTTGGGTACCCCATGTGCATGGGGTCTTTTGACTCCCATGCACACGGGATACTGTGTAACTCCCTGGATAACCCGGGCGCACGGGGTCTTTTCACCTCCGTGCGCACAGGGTCCTTTGGGAAGAAATGCCCACCCGACCAAGTACACTATGAGACTCTTTTCTTATGCCTTCGATTATGATTTTGATCTTGTGCATCTTTGGAATCTACCACTGAGTGTTAATTCCAAATACCATTGTTATTCTCTTACAATTTCTATTTCTTCATGTGGTAGAACTTTATGATCATCTTCTTCTCGGCTCGTGCTTCATCTTGCCTTATCTCACTACTTGCACTATCTATGATCTACTTGAGTGAGATAAACCATTGAGTATGTGTGTAGTATATATCCTATGCTCATTGATTTTTGCTTAGTTTGTATGTTGTTCTTTGTGTGTGGTCTTGTGTAGATTCATCACTTTGATATAATTTGGGAAACTAGAGTGCTTTGTGATTTTATTGGTGCATCGTGTGTGTGTTCTCTTGTACAAATTGTATCTCTTTGGATCTTGGTAGGCTTCTGTATGTATATTTATTTATATACTTCTTCATGCCTCGCTTGCTCTACTTGATCGTCTCTATAGGGTAAACTCCATCATATCCTTAATGGTTAAAAATGTGCATGAATTTCGAATTCATATCCATATGCACATATTTAATGTGGAGTTTGCCCTATGTATTGTAGTTGGACTAACTACTTCGGACCCAATATGTTTGGGGACCAAATTGTACCTTAATATGTTTTAGGTACTTTGGAGAAGCATTGGATGCTTGGCTTATTCATGAGGAAGGTGGAGACACCGTGGACAATTACTAGAGCCAAGCTTGGTTGATTCTTTGATTTAAGGGAGAAGAATAATTGAAAACGGGTTCGGTTGTTAGTGTTTCATTCCCATCATGAAAACCCGGTTAACTAAAATTTGGGTCAATTTGTTGGATATGCATCAAACTCCCACACTTACCGTATTCTCAATAAATCCAAGGGATGTATTGAGGAAACGGTGAATGTAGAGTGTGATGAGAATAACGGCTTCCATGTGGAGCAATTTGTTTCAAGTGTTGTAGGTGATGAGGCTCCTTCCCAAGCTACAAGTGATACGTCTCCAACGTATCAATAATTTTTTATTGTTCCATGCTATTATATTATCTATTTAGGATGTTTAATAGGCTTTATTATACACTTTTACACTATTTTTGGGACTAACCTATTAACCGGAGGCCCAGTCCAAATTGTTTTTTTGCCTATTTCAGTGTTTCGCAGAAAAGGAATATCAAAAGGAGTCCAAACGGAATGAAACCTTCGGGAGAGTCATTTTTGGAACAAACGCAATCCAGGAGACTTGGAGTGGACGTCAAGGAAGCAACGTGGCGGTCACGAGGCAGGGAGGCGCGCCCCCCACCCTCGTGGCTCCCCTGACCTACTTCTTTCGCCTATATATACTCATATACCCTGAAAACATCCGAGAGCACCACGAAACCCTATTTCCACCGTCACAACCTTCTGTACCCGTGAGATCCCATCTTGGGGCCTTTTCCGGTGCTCCGTCGGAGGGGGAATCGATCATGGAGGGCTTGTACATCAACACCATAGCCTCTCCGATGAAGTGTGAGTAATTTACCTCAGACCTTCGGGTCCATAGTTATTAGCTAGATGGCTTATTCTCTCTCTTTGGATCTCAATACTAAGTTCTCCTCGATCTTCTTGGAGATCTATTTGATGTAGTACTTTTTGCGGTGTGTTTGTCGAGATCCGATGAATTGTGAGTTTATGATCAAGATTATCTATGAACAATATTTGAATCTCCTCTGAATTCTTTTATGTATGATTTGTTATCTTTGCAAGTCTCTTCGAATTATCAGTTTGGTTTGGCCTACTAGATTGATCTTTCTTGCAATGTGAGAAGTGCTTAGCTTTGGGTTCAATCTTGCGGTGTCCCTTCCTAGTGACAGCAGGGGCAACAAGGCACGTATTGTATTGTTGCCATCAAGGATAAAAAGATGGGGTTTATATCATATTGCTTGGGTTTATCCCTCTACATCATGTCATCTTGCCTAATGTGTTACTCTGTTCTTATGAACTTAATATTATAGATGCATGCTGGATAGCGGTCGATGTGTGGACTAATAGTAGTAGATGCAGAATCGCTTCGATCTACTTGTCGCGGACATGATGCCTATATACATGATCATGCCTAGATATTCTCATAACTATGCACTTTTCTATCAATTGCTCGACAGTAATTTGTTCACCCACCGTTATACTTATGCTGTCTTGAGAGAAGCCACTAGTGAAACCTATGGGCCCCGGGTCTATTTTCCATCATATAAGTTTCCGATCTATTTTATTTTGCGATCTTTACTTTCCAATTTATATCATAAAAATACCAAAAATATTTCTCTTATTATGTCTATTAGATCTCACTTTTGCAAGTGGTCGTGGAGGGATTGACAACCCCTTTATCACGTTGGTTGCAAGGTTCTTATTTGTTTGTGCAGGTACGAGGGATTTGAGTGTAGCCTCCTACTGGATTGATACCTTGGTTCTCAAAAACTGAGGGAAATACTTACGCTACTTTGCTGCATCACCCTTTCCTCTTCAAGGGAAAACCAACGCATGCTCAAGAGGCAGCAATAAGGATTTCTGGCGCCATTGTCGGGGAGTCTACGCACAAGTCAAGACATACCAAGTACCCATCATAGACTCTTATCCCTCGCATTACATTATTTGCCATTTGCCTCTCGTTTTCCTCTCCCCCACTTCACCCTTGCCGTTTTGTTCGCCCTCTTTTTTCCGTTTGCCTCTTTTTCGCTTGCCTCTTGTGTGCTTGTGTGTAGGATTATTTTCCATGATGGCTCAAGATAATACTAAATTGTGTGATTTTTCCAATACCAACAACAATGATTTTCTTAGCACTTTGATTGCTCCTATTACCGATGCTAAATCTTATGAAATTAATGCTGCTTTGTTGAATCTTGTCATGAAAGATCAATTCTCTGGCCTTCCTAGTGAAGATGCCGCTACACATCTAAACAACTTTGTTGATTTGTGCGATATGCAAAAGAAGAGAGATGTGGATAATGATATTGTTAAATTGAAGCTATTTCCATTTTCACTTAAAGATCATGCTAAAACTTGGTTTTGGTCTTTGCCTAAAAATAGTTTTGATTCATGGAATAAGTGCAAAGATGCTTTTATCTCTAAGTATTTTCCTCCCGCTAAGATCATCTCTCTTAGAAACGATATTATGAATTTTAAGCAACTTGATCATGAACATATTGCACATGCTTGGGAGAGAATGAAATTAATGATATGTAATTGCCCTACAGATGGTTTAAATTTATGGACTATTATACAATTTTTTTATGCCGGATTGAATTTTGCTTCTAGAAATCTTTTAGAATCGGCCGCGGGAGGCACTTTTATGGAAATCACTTTAGGAGAAGCTACTAAACTCCTAGATAATATTATGATTAATTATTCTCAATGGCACACTGAAAGGTCTACTAGTAAAAAGGTTCATGCGATAGAAGAGATTAATGTTTTGAGTGGAAAGAGGGATGAACTTATGAAATTGTTTGCTAATAAGAGTGTTTCCTCTGATCCTAATGATATGCCTTTATCCACTTTGATTGAGAATCATAATGAATCTATGGATGTGAATTTTGTTGGTAGGAACAATTTTGGTAACAACGCTTATAGAGGAAACTTTAATCCTAGGCCGTTCCCTAGTAATTCCTCTAATAATTATGGTAATTCCTACAACAACTCTTATGGAAATTTTAATAAGTTTCCCTCTGATTTTGAGATTAGTGTTAAAGAGTTTATGATTTCTCAAAAGAATTTCAATGTTTTGCTTGAAGAAAAATTGCCTAAGATTGATGAGTTGGCTAGGAACGTGGATAGAATTTCTCTTGATGTTGATTCTTTGAAACTTAAATCTACTCCACCTAAGCATGATATCAATGAGTCCCTCAAAGCCATGAGAATTTCCATTGATGAGTGCAAAGAAAGAACCGCTAGAATGCGTGAAAAAAAAGATTGCTTTGTAAAAGCGAGTTCTTCTAGTTTTCATGATAATAGGGATGAAGATCTAAAAGTGATTGATGTGTCTCCTATTAAATCTTTGTTTTGCAATATGAATCTTGATAATGATAGGACTAGAGATGAGTCAACTTTAGTTAAGAGGCATCCCAATGATTCGGAGTTTTTAGATCTTGATGCAAAAATTGGTAAAAGTGGGATTGAAGACATCAAAACTTTACATAGCAATGAACCCATTATTTTGGATTTCAAGGAATTTAATTATGATTGTTTTTCTTTAATAGATTATATTTCCTTGTTGCAATCTGTGTTAAATTCTCCTCATGCTTATAGTCAAAATAAAGCTTTTACTAAACATATCATTGATGCTTTAATACAATCTTATGAAGAAAAACTTGAATTAGAAGTTTCTATCCCTAGAAAACTTTATGATGAGTGGTAACCTACTATTAAAATTAAAATTAAAGATCATGAATGCTATGCTTTGTGTGATGAGTGCTAGTGTTTCCACGATTCCAAAAACTTTGTGTGATGTGTTAGGTTTCCATGAATTTGATGATTGCTCTTTGAACTTGCACCTTGCGGATTCCACCATTAGGAAACCTATGGGAAGTATTAATGATGTTCTTATTGTTGCAAGTAGGAATTATGTGCCCGTAGATTTTATTGTTCTTGATATAGATTGCAATCCTTCATGTCCTATTATTCTTGGTAGACCTTTCCTTAGAACGATTGGTGCAATTATTGATATGAAAGAAGGAAATATTAGATTCCAATTTCCATTAAGGAAAGGCATGGAACACTTACCTAGGAATAAAATCAAATTACCTTATGATTCTATTATGAGAGCCACCTATGAATTGAATACCAAAGCTGGCAATACTTAGATCAATTCTCACTTTTATGCCTAGCTAGGGGTGTTAAACGATAGCACTTGTTGGGAGGCAACCCAATTTTATTTTTGTTCTTTTATTTTTGTTCCTATTTAGTAATAAATAGTTCATATATCATCTAGTTAGATGTGGTTTTATGTTTTAATTAGTGTTTGTGCCAAGTAAAACCTATAGGATCTTCTCGGGTGATAGTTAATTTGATCTTGCTGAAAAACAGAAACTTTTGCACGCACGAGAATAATTTTCATAAATCACAGAAACGTGATTTTCAATGGATTATTTTTGCAGAAGATTAATGAACAAATTATCTAGGGATTCCTATTTTTGTAGAAATTTTGGGGTTCCAGAAGTATTCGTAAGTTACAGATTTCTACAGACTGTTCTGTTTTTGACAGATTCTGTTTTTCGTGTGTTGTTTGCTTATTTTGATGAATCTATGGCTAGTATCGGGGGGTATGAACCATAGAGAAGTTGGAATACAGTAGGTTTAACACCAATATAAATAAATAATGAGTTCATTACAGTACCTTAAAGTGGTGGTTTGTTTTATTTCGCTAACGGAGCTCATGAGATTTTCTATTGAGTTTTGTGTTGTGAAGTTTTCAAGTTTTTCGGTAAAGATTTGATGGATTATGGAATAAGGAGTGGAAAGATCCTAGGCTTGGGTATGACCAAGGCACCCCAAGCTAAAATTCAAGGACAACCAAAAGCAAGCTTGGGGATGCCCCGGAAGGCATCCCCTCTTTCGTCTTCATCCATCTGTAACTCTACTTGATGCTATATTTTTATTCACCACATGATATGTGTTTTGCTTGGAGCGTCTTGTATGATTTGAGTCTTTGCTTTTTAGTTTTCCACTATCATCCTTGCTGTACACACCTTTTTGGAGAGACACACATGAATAGGAATTTATTAGAATACTCTATGTGCTTCACTTATATCTTTTGAGCTAGATAATTTTGCTCTAGTACTTCACTTATATCATTTTAGAGCACGGCGGTGGTTTTATTTTATAGAAATTATTGAACTCTCATGCTTCACTTATATTATTTTGAGAGTCCTTTAGAACAGCATGGTAATTACTTTGGTCAAAATTTTAGTCCTAATATGATGAGCATCCAAGATAGATATAATAAAAACTATCATATAAAGTGCATTGAATACTATGAGAAGTTTGATACTTGATGATTGTTTTGAGATATGAGTATGGTAATATTAGGGTCATGCTAATTGAGTAGCTGTGAATTTGAGGAATACTTGTGTTTAAAAGTTTGTGATTCCCGTAGCATGCACGTACGGTGAACAGTTATGTGATGAAGTTGGAGCATGATTTATTTATTGATTGTCTTCCTTATGTGTGGAGGTCGGGATCGCGCGATGGTTAACTCCTACCAACCCTTCCCCTAGGAGCATGCATGTAGTACTTTGTTTTGATAACTTGTAGATTTTTGCAATAAGTATGTGAGTTCTTCATGACTAATGTTGAGTCCATGGATTATACGCACTCTCACCCTTCCACCATTGCTAGCCTCTCTTGTGCCGCGCAACTTTCACCGATATCATACACGCACCATATACCTTCCTCAAAACAGCCATCATACCTACCTATTATGGCATTTCCATAGCCATTCCGAGATATATTTCCATGCAACTTTCCACCATTACGTTTATTATGACACGCTCCACCATTGTCATATTGCTTTGCATGATCATGTAGTTGACATCGTATTTGTGGCAAAGCCACCATTCATAATTCTTTCATACATGTCACTCTTGATTCATTATCCCGGTACACCGCCGGAGGCATCCACATAGAGTCATAAGATTCTTGAGTTGTAAGTAGATAAAAGTGGGATGATCTTCATTATTAGAGCATTGTCCCATGTGAGGAAAGGATGATGGAAGCAATGATTCCCTCACAAGTTGGGATGAGTCTCCAGACTTTATGAAAAAAAAGAGGCCAAAGAAGCCCACCAAAAAATGAGAGAAAAAGAGAGAAGGGACAATGTTAATATCCTTTTACACACTTGTGCTTCAAAGTAGCACCATGATCTTCATGATAGAGAGTCTCATATGTTGTCACCTTCATATGCTAGTGGGATTTTTTAATTCTAGAACTTGGCTTGTATATTCCAATGATGGGCTTCCTCAAATTGCTTTAGGTCTTCGTCAACAAGCAAGTTGGATGCACACCCACTTAGTTTCTTTTGATGAGCTTTCATACACTTATAGCTCTAGTGCATCCGTTCCATGGCAATCCCTACTCACTCACATTGATATCTATTAATGGGCATTGCCATAGCCTGTTGATATGCCTAGTTGATGTGAGACTATCTTCTTTGTTTTGTCTTCTCCACAACCACCATCCAATTCCACCGATAGTGCTATGTCCATGGCTCACGCTCATGTATTGCGTGAAGATTGAAAAAGTTTGAGAATACTAAAGTATGAAACAATTGCTTGGCTAAAACGGGGTTGTGCATGATTTAAATATTTTGTGTGATGAATATAGAGCATAGCCAGACTATATGATTTTGTAGGGATAACTTTCTTTGGCCATGTTATTTTGAGAAGACAAGATTACTTAGTTAGTATGTGATGTCTACTACACAAGCTTCTTCTTGTAGACGTTGTTGGGCCTGCAAGTGCACAGGTTTGTAGGACAGTAGAAAATTTCCCTCAAGTGGATGACCTAAGGTTTATCAATCCGTAGGAGGCGTAGGATGAAGATGGTCTCTCCCAAACAACTCTGCAACCAAATAACAAAGAGTCTCTTGTGTCCCCAACACACCCAATACAATGGTAAATTGTATAGGTGCACTAGTTCGGCGAAGAGATGAAGATACAAGTGCAAAATAGATAGTAGATATAGGTTTTTGTAATCTGATATAATAAAAACAGCAAGGTAACAAGTGGTAAAAATGAGCGTAAACGGTATTGCAATGATAGGAAACAAGGCCTAGGGTTCATACTTTTAGTAGTGCAAGTTCTCTCAACAATAATAACATAGATAGATCATAAAACGAGCCCTCAACATGCAACAAAGAGTCACTCCAAAGCCACTAATAGCGGAGAACAAAAGTAGAGATTATGGTAGGGTACAAAACCACCTCAAAGTTATCCTTTCTGTTCTATCTATTCAAGAGTTCGTAGTAAAATAACATAAAGCTATTCTTTCCGCTCAATCCATCATAGAGTTCATACTAGAATAACACCTTAAGACACAAATCAACCAAAAACCTAATGTCACCTAGAGACTCCATTGTCACCTCAAGTATCTGTGGGCATGATTATACGATATGCGTCACACAATCTCAGATTCATCCAAACAACATAAAAGTACTTCAAAGAGTGCCCCAAAGCTACTACCGGAGAGTCAAGAACATGTGCCAACCCCTATGCATAGGTTCCCAATGTCACGGAACCCGCAAGTTGATCACCAAAACATACATCAAGTGGATCGCAAGACATACATCAAGTGTTCTCATAAAAGACTCAATCCGATAAGATAACTCAAAAGGGGAAATTCAATTCATCACAAGAGAGTAGAGGGGGAGAAACATCATAAGATCCAACTACAATAGCAAAGCTCGGGATACATCAAGATCATGCCATAGAGGAACACGAGATAGAACACGAGAGAGAGAGAGAGAGAGATCAAACACATAGCTACTGGTACATACCCTCAGCCCCGAGGGTGAACTACTCCCTCCTCGTCATGGATAGCGTCGGGATGATGAAGATGGCCTTCGGTGATGGGATCCCCCCTCCGGCAGGGTGCCGGAACATGGTCCCAATTGGTTTTTGGTGGCTCTGGAGGCTTGCACGGCGGAACTCTCGATCTAGGTTCTATTCTGGAAGTTTTTGGGTACGTAGGTATATATGGGTGCAGGAAGTACGTCGGTGGAGCTACGGGGGTCCTACAAGGCAGGGGGCGCGCCCCCCACCCTCGTGAGCACCTCCCTTGGCTCCTGACGTGCACTCCAAGTCCATCGGGTGGCTTTCCTTCCAAAAATAACTTCTCCAGTTGATTTCGTTCCGTTTTGACTCAGTCTGATATTCCTTTTCCTCGAAACACTGAAATAGGCATAAAACATCAAATCTGGGCTGGGCCTCCGGTTAGTAGGTTAGTCCCAAAAATAATATAAAAGTGGATAATAAAGCCCAATGTTGCCTAAAACAGTAGATAAAGTAGCATGGAGCAATCAAAAATTATAGATACGTTGGAGACGTATCAATATGCTTGAAGTATTATTACGCTTATGTCAATATTAAACTTTTGTCTTGAATCTTTCGGATCTGAACATTCATGCCACAATAAAGAAAATTACATTGAGAATTATGCTAGGTAGCATTCCACATCAAAAATTTTGTTTTTATCATTTACCTACTCGAGGACGAGCAGGAATTAAGCTTGGGGATGCTTGATACATCTCCAACGTATCTATAATTTTTTATTGTTCCATGCTATTATATTATCTGCTTTGGATGTTTAATTGGCTTTATTATACACTTTTATACTATTTTTGGGACTAACCTATTAACCGGAGGCCCAGTCCAAATTGCTGCTTTTTTGCCTATTTCATTGTTTCGCATAAAAGGAATATCAAACGGAGTCCAAACGGAATGAAACCTTCGGGAGAGTCATTTTTGGAACAAACGCAATCCAGGAGACTTGGAGTGGACGTCGAGGAAGAAACGAGGCGGCCACGAGGCAGAGATGCGCGCCTAGGGGGGTAGGCACGCCCCCACCCTCATGGGCCCCTCGTGGCTCCCCTGACCGACTTCTTTCGGCTATATATACTCATATACCCTGAAAACATCTGAGAGCACCACGAAACCCTATTTCCACCACCACAACCTTCTGTACCCATGAGATCCCATCTTAGGGCCTTTTCTGGTGCTCCGCCGGAAGGGGAAACAATCACGGAGGGCTTCTACATCAACACCATAGCCTCTCCGATGAAGTGTGAGTAGTTTACCTCAGACCTTCGGGTCCATAGTTATTAGCTAGATGGCTTCTTCTCTCTCTTTGGATCTCAATACAAAGTTCTCCTTGATCTTCTTGGAGATCTATTCGATGTAATACTTTTTGTGGTGTGTTTGTCGAGATCTGATGAATTGTGGGTTTATGATCAAGATTATCTTTGAACAATATTTGAATCTCCTCTGAATTCTTTTATGTATGATTTGTTATCTTTGCAAGTTTCTTCGAATTATCAGTTCGGTTTGGCCTACTAGACTGGTCTTTCTTGCAATGGGAGAAGTGCTTAGCTTTGGGTTCAATCTTGCGGTGTCCTTTCCTAGTGACAGCAGGGGCAACAAGGCACATATTGTATTGTCGCCATCAAGGATAAAATGATGGGGTTTATATCATATTGCTTGAGTTTATCCCTCTACATCATGTCATCTTACCTAATGTGTTACTCTGTTCTTATGAACTTAATACTCTAGATGCATGCTGGATAGCGGTAGATGTGTGGAGTAATAGTAGTAGATGCAGAATCATTTTGATCTACTTGTCGCGGACGTGATGCCTATATACATGATCATGCCTAGATATTCTCATAACTATGCACTTTTCTATCGATTGCTCGACAGTAATTTGTTCACCCACCGTAATACTTATGCTATCTTGAGAGAAGCCACTAGTGAAACCTATGGCCCTCGGGTCTATTTTGCATCATATAAGTTTGTGACACCCCCGATTCAATCGTACACTAATCATGCACGCAAATGTGTACGATCAAGATCAGGGACTCACGGGAAGATATCACAACACAACTCTACAAATAAAATAAGTCATGCAAGCATCATAATACAAGCCAGGGGCCTCGAGGGCTCGAATACAAGTGCTCGATCATAGACGAGTCAGCGGAAGCATCAATATCTGAGTACAGACATAAGTTAAACAAGTTGCCATAAGATGGCTAGCACAAACTGGGATACAGATCGAAAGAGGCGCAGGCCTCCTGCCTGGGATCCTCCTAACTACTCCTGGACGTCGTCAACCGGCTGCACGTAGCAGTAGGCACCTCCGGTGTAGTAGGGGTCGTCGTCGACGGTGGCGTCTGGCTCCTGGACTCCACATCTGGTTGCGACAACCAGAAAGAAAGGAAAGGGGGAAAAAGGGGGGAGAAAGCAACCGTGAGTACTCATCCAAAGTACTCGCAAGCAAGGAACTACACTACATATGCATGGGTATATGTGTAAAGGGCCATATCAGTGGACTGAACTGCAGAATGCCAGAATAAAAGGGGGATAGCTAGTCCTATCGAAGACTACGCTTCTGGCAGCCTCCGTCTCGCAGCACGTAGAAGAGAGTAGATTGAAGTCCTCCAAGTAGCATCTCCAAGTAGCATCTCCAGTAGCATCGCATAGCATAACCCTACCCGGCGATCCTCTCCTCGTTGCCCTGTAGAAAAGCGATCACCGGGTTGTCTGTGGAACTTGAAAGGGTGTGTTTTATTAAGTATCCGGTTCTAGTTGTCATAAGGTCAAGGTACAACTCCAAGTCGTCCTGTTACCGAAGATCACGGCTATTCGAATAGATTAACTTCCCTGCAGGGGTGCACCACATAGCCCAACACGCTCGATCCCATTTGGCCGGACACACTTTCCTGGGTCATGCCCGGCCTCGGAAGATCAACACGTCGCAGCCCCACCTAGGCAAAACAGAGAGGCCAGCACGCCGGTCTAAACCTAAGCGCACAGGGGTCTGGGCCCATCGCCCATAGCACACCTGCACGTTGCGAGGGCGGCCGGAAGCAGAACTAGCCCCTTAATACAAGAGCAGGCTTACGTTCCAATCCGGCGCGCGCCGCTCCGTCGCTGATGTCTGAAGTGCTTCGGCTGATACCACGACGTCGGGATACCCATAACTACTCCCACGTAGATGGTTAGTGCGTATAGGCTCGTAGCCGACTCAGATCAAATACCAAGATCTCGTTAAGCGTGTTAAGTATCCGCGAACGCCGAACAGGGCTAGGCCCACCTGTCTCCTAGGTGGTCTCAACCTGCCCTGTCGCTCCGCCACAAAGTAACCGTCGGGGACCGTCGGGAACCCAGGCCCACCTCTACCGGGATGGAGCCACCTGTCCTTTCAGCCCCCAACTCCGAACAGTATCACAGGTAATGTAACAGTGTAAAGTATATAGTATATGCCCGTGATCACCTCCCGAAGTGATCACAGCCCAGTAGTATAGCATGGCAGACAGACAAGAGTATAGGGCCACTGATGGAACACTAGCATCCTATACTAAGCATTTAGGATTGCGGGTAAGGTATCAATGACTGTAGCAGCAATGATAGGCTATGCATCAGAATAGGATTAACGGAAAGCAGTAACATGCTACACTACTCTAATGCAAGCAGTATAGAGAAGAGTAGGCGATATCTGGTGATCAAGGGGGGGGGGCTTGCCTGGTTGCTCTGGCAAGAGAGAGGGGTCGTCAACTCCGTAGTCGAACTGGGCAGCAGCAGCGTCGGTCTCGTAGTCTACGGGAGAGAAGAGGGGGAAGAAACAATGAATACAATGCAAACAACTGCATAACGATGCATGACATGACAAGTAACGATGCTAGGTGCGCCCAATCGCGGTAGTAGGTGATACCGACGAAGGGGGGAAACATCCGGAAAAGTATTCCCGGTGTTTCGCATTTTCGGACAGATGAACCGGAGGGGAAAAGTTGCGAGTTCGATAGGTTAGGGGTGTGTGGCGGACGAACGAACTGCTTATCCGACATCGTCTCGTCGTTCTGAGCAACTTTCATGTTGAAAACATTTTAATCCGAGTTACGGATTAAAAGATATGATTTTCTAAAGATTTTATTAATTTCTGAAATTTAATTATTTATTTAATTAATTCGAAAAAATGTATTAATGACGTCAGCATGATGTCATGCTAACGTCAGCAGTCAACAGGGGTTGACTGAGTCAACCCTGACATGTGGGTCCCGTTCGTCATACTCTATTAACTTAATTAGCCTAATCAAAGTTAATTAACCTTAGTTAATTAGGTTAATTAGTGGTTAGGGTTAATTAAACAGAATTAATTAGATTAATTAAATACTTAATTAATTAATTAATTAACTAATTAGTTAATTAGTTTTAATTCATTTTCATTTTATTTTTATTTTTGTTTTAATAAAAACCGTTCTTTTTAGGGGGGGTGGGGCCCCCATGTCATTGGCCCAGGGCCAAACGGGTTCGGTGGGTTCGGGCGCTGGAGCGGACAACCGGCCAGGGCGATAGGGAGCCCGTAGCCTGCCCGGGGTGGGGCGTGGCCGTGGCCACGGCGGGGTTGCCGCAGCGGGGCACCAGGAGCACCGGGGAGGCGTGGCCGTGGGCGCGGCGAGGGCGGTCGGCGCAGGCCACCGGGGCACAGTGGGGCGCCGGCCAACGGTCGCCGGCGCAAGGTCGAGGCAAGGCACGGCCAAGAGGGAACGGGGCCGCAACCGGGGCTAGCGGCGCCCAAGACGGAGGGTCGAGCGGTCCGGTGACCGGGGGGGAAACGAGGGCGAGGTTCGGGTCGCCGGAGACGGAGCTCCGGCGACGGCGCCATTCGGGAAGAGGAGAGGATAGGGAACGACGGAGGGGGAGGGGGCGAGCTCACATCGGGGCGCGCCGGGTCTATGCGAGTGGGCTCGGTGGAGGGCGGTGACGACCGGCGAGGAGGCGGGCGGGGGCGAGCTCGCCGGCGTCGGGGAGGCGGAGGGGGTCGGGATCGACCAGCGGCGGCGGTTGCTCGTGCTTGGGGGCGACGGAGGGGAGGAGGGGACCCCGGACGATGGAGAGGAGGATGAGGGGGGGGGGTCCGGGCGGCGGTGAGGCGGCGGGGGCCGCCGGCGAGGTGGGGGGGCGACGGGGGTCTCGCCCCGATCTGGATCGGGCGAGGGAGCAGGGGAGCGTGGGTCGGGGCGTGTGGGGGGGAAGTGTGGGGCGGCTAGGGTTTGCCGCGGGGGGTGAGGGGATAAGCGACCGGCGCTGGGCCGGGCCAGGGGGGGGAATGGGCCAGGGGGGGAGGGGCCAAGTGGGGAGGGGGAATGGGCCAGGGGGAATGGGCCAGGGGTTTTCCCTTCCCCCCCTTTTTTTGTCTTTCCTTTTTCTTTTATTATTTCTCTTTTCTGTATTTAGTTTACTTAAAATGCCAAAGCATTTTACCAAAATTAGTGCACCCCACCATAATTAGGTTAGCTATTTTAGACAACCCCCGAACATTTTTAGTCTTTGTTTTGAAACCTTTTATCTTTGCTTTTGTTTTGATTTTGAATTCGAACCGGTTTCGAACTAACGCGAGTTTATCCACGGTAACCGAGGTGACGTGGCAACATTAGTGGGGATTACTGTAGCATAATTACCTGGGCGTCACAATTCTCCTCCACTACAAGAAATCTCGTCCCGAGATTTAAGAGGGAAGTAAGGGGAAAGTTCTGGTTACGATATTCTAATGGATCTTCTCGACGAAGTTAGTTCCTTTCATTGATGTCTTCAATCCTTTATTCCGATGCATCATGATAAACTCGCCACCATTTCTTCGTGAACTCCATCGTACTTACGAATAGGTAAGGGGTAGCTCTACAATGCAAGGATGTTATAAGTGAAAATCATCTGGGGGTATCCCCAGAATGAACTTATGAGTATCTCGCGAGTTGAACAAACGACACACATCGAGAGCAAAGTAAGACAGGGCGATAAGAAGTTTCAAGCGGATAGGCAATCGTTCATTGCCTGAAGCAGGGTGCGAAAGGGTTCAGAGCAACGGGTATAAGTATTGCGTCCGATACCAGAATAGATCTACAGGCAAGTGGCCCGTGAATTACATACAAAGTCAAGCGTGAGGAATAACTTTGGGAACAGGGGGTGTACAGGAGAGTCAGGTTTCGATCCTGTGAAACTGTGGGTTATGGGCCCACCATGTGGTTAAAAGTAGAAGGTTGGTGACATCTTGCACGATCATGTAAGCAAGGCATGTTAGAGGAGAGTCTGAGGGTCATGTCGGCAACAACATAGGTACCAAGGGCGAGGGACGAAGAGAACCATTTTCCTGCTCGTTGAACGAGGCGGACCAATAGGCAAGGTTCTCGTCCATCGGTGGTTACTGGAATGTCATCAACAATAGTAATAGGGTCTTACTTACAGAGTGGTACAACGAGGTGCTTACCTAAGCAGGGGATTATCACTGCTTAGATTATATAGGTCACAAGAAGGGTCAAACAGACCCATGGAAAGGAAAATGTGATCATTAGGTTAAACAGAACAATGGAAAGGAAAAATGTGTTTAAACACATATTTCGGGGGTATATCCTTCCCAAGGATAAGCAGAGCATGATATCCATGACAGGATATAATGTAGAAAACCCTTTAGGTAAGGGGAGAGAAATTTCATGACATTACCCATACAACGGTGTTCGGATAATTGAGCAAGAAACATTTAGCATTGGGCTTCGGATGTTCTTGTTGAAAATCAGAGTATCGCAGACATGCTTCGAGATAGCATTGACATGGCCTTCAGGTGAAGATCAGACTTTGGAATCACGAAGGATCCATCTGGAATAACTTGTAGAATAAGTCTTACAATTTCCTCATGGATGAATGGATAACCTTGCTGAAAAGGAATCTATATTGATAGGTCCTCCAGCCGGGGGGGGGGTGCTAGGCATGACATCATGTTAGCGGGTCATCAAAGGATCAACATCATAACTCTTGGAAAGGTGTCCCAACCATCATATCTGACCGAGATTCAGATCCGATTGGTGTCAGGATACCTGAGATTCAGGATGTCTGAGAAGAAAAGGCGCAACACAAATCGTTGAAATGGCATTGAAAGCTTCTCGGGAAATGAACTATGGGAGAGGGTTTCTGAAGCAATAGTTCACCATTAAACCAAGGAGAGGACAAGGAGGTGTCTGGTGAACTCAACGGCAATTCACCGAGATTCCCAAAAGATGGATTTCCACCATTAAGTGAACAATGGGATAACATTTGTTAGATCAAATGATATAAGGAAGTATGCTCGAGGAAAACATACACAATTAAACACTGGTTGAAGGGTGCGCCCGAAGTACGGGTTGGGTTGCACGACCAATGTTAGAATGGTGATTCAATTAGCGAAGGACTTAGAATGAACTATCGCCCATTCACTTCAAAGCAATAGGGTTGTTAGAAGTTTTGAATTCACATGTCATAGCTCCATTGTCGGTATTCCGGTTGAAAACAATACGGGGACCAAGGAATGAACGAAGATGGCAAGAAGTATTATGATATCAAGAATTATTAAGAGGTGGTGAAATTCTCACCACATTCTTGACAAAAAGAGATGGTAATACTTCCAAGGTAAGGAAGATCAACTGCTGGGTAGCAGTGATCTCAAGGTTTACACAAAACACGAACAAGTTGTGTTGAACGGAAGGCAATAAGGTGGTCGATGAGAACAGGAATCATCGAGGGGCAAGGATGGTATTACCCATTATGAATTCAATTGAATTCCTGGAAGAGCTCATAAGGTTGATGATGACCACGACACAATTGTCGAGAGATTTCATGCAGATGTAGTCAATCAGCGATGACATCAAGTCAAAGGAATGATGAAGCAAGAGGTTATTGGAACCACAGTTACGACACAAACTCGAACTCAAGCTTGTTGTTTAAGGTGAAAGGTTATGACGAGGAAAATCGACGTAAGGTTAGTTCATCGTCGAAAGTTGGTGCTCCGAGAATAAGGACCAGGTAGCACCGTTAGAATCGTCACGACAATGATATAGCCAAACAGGCTAGGAATGGCATGATCGGGTAACAAACTCGTACTTATAGAAGCTTACTGAAGAGTTGTTGAACCGTAGAGCAGACTCGGTTCAGTTATCGGTGTCTTTGAGTGTTCAATAACTCAGAGCCCGCGAAAAATTGGAATCAGTGGGAAGGTAGCACTTGATGAAGAACTCATAAAAAGTTATGCAGTTCCATGATAATCTCGAGATACCAGGGGGGTAATACTCGACACAAGATCAAAGTAAAGGTTGGACTGGTGTATTGATCCATAGAAGACAATTGTTTTAACTTGTCCGAGAAATGAGATCAAAGAAGAACAATCATGGTCGGAACCACGGTTGAAAAAGGCCAGATCCTAGATATAAGATGAACTTATACCAAGGGAATAATTGATTTTAAAAGAAGCTTCGATGAGAAGATGTACATCGTGTCCATGGGCATGAACGCAAAGTTCAAGGTCGACTCCCACTTCTCCAATGCACAACCTTTCATTCACTTCTCGCGCTCAATGAAGTTGTAGTTTTGAAATTTTATCTGGCAAAATACCAGAAAAGTACGACTCGTGAAAACTTTCGAGTTCACACCTATTAAGGAAGGCATAGGTTCAACCCATTGGGGCATCTTAGAATCATATACCAAATCTTCAGAAGTAATTAACTCAAGCTCAAAGGCAGAGCATGGTTGAGAAAGCAAAGGATACAATTTACCAAAGGCATTATGTATCAGAGGAAAGGCTCACAAGGTTATTGAATATGAAGGGCGTTGTCAGATAAAATCCAACAAAGGATCTGGTGGTCCACAAGGGATCTGACGTGAGCATCGGTACTCAACTAGAGGAAGAAGAATGCAAGGAGATCAAATTATAGAAACAACTGACTAACTCAATTGTCAAATGCAAAGGAATTTTGATTTCCAAATCAAGGGATCAGAAGCAATGCTCTGATTAAGGATGGATAAGTTGAATAGCCTTAGGGTACAATCAACGACAATTGGATTGGTCGAGAACCAATTCCAGTTAAAAGAATGGAAGCTCAGCCGGAAAGGTAATTTATAAGGATCAATAATGATTGCGTGTATTCGCAGAATATTGAGTCAACAGACTCAAAATGATAATGACAAGGAATGTCATTAAGACTACGAGACTTATGGGATTAACCATAATGCAAGCAAGCAAGAATTTCAAGAGCCAAAGGCTCCAGAGGATTTTCGGAAGATCGAATATTATTTTGAAGACTTTTGTGAAACACATGAACAACTGGGGATGAGCGGATACTCGACAAGTGCGAGAATTATCCATAGGGTATTCAGGTGACAAGGAATTGCAAGACAGTGGGCACAAGATATTCTCGGATCAATAGAGAGAATTTTGGGGTATCTTGTAATAACAAAATCAACTGGGAATAAAAGTAAGAACGTCAAGTGTATGTATTTATCCATAGGGATATTTCGATGGTAGGGAATTGCAAAGGCAACGGGCACAAAGTCTCAAAAGAGTTTCGGCGAGTAACTTCGAAATCTTCTGGTGCAGCCAGCGATCACCTGGACTGAAGGGGCTCTCCGGGAGAAAGTATTTTCGAGAACCTAAAGTCAGATTTTAGTAAAAATTGTTTAACCCGAATAGAAGAGATGTCAGAGTCCCAGAGCATAGGTCGAGGAATAAAAGATCCTACTACCACCCAATGGCGACGTGGGCCCGTGAGGCACACAGCCAAGTTAGTAAAAGTTTTGCAATGACTAGACTCAACTTCGGCCAAGGAGTTGGAAAGGGGGATTCCTACAGGCAGTCGGCTCTGATACCAACTTGTGACGCCCCCGATTCAATCGTACACTAATCATGCACGCAAATGTGTACGATCAAGATCAGGGACTCACGGGAAGATATCACAACACAACTCTACAAATAAAATAAGTCATGCAAGCATCATAATACAAGCCAGGGGCCTCGAGGGCTCGAATACAAGTGCTCGATCATAGACGAGTCAGCGGAAGCATCAATATCTGAGTACAGACATAAGTTAAACAAGTTGCCATAAGATGGCTAGCACAAACTGGGATATTGATCGAAAGAGGCGCAGGCCTCCTGCCTGGGATCCTCCTAACTACTCCTGGACGTCGTCAACCGGCTGCACGTAGCAGTAGGCACCTCCGGTGTAGTAGGGGTCGTCGTCGACGGTGGCGTCTGGCTCCTGGACTCCAACATCTGGTTGCGACAACCAGAAAGAAAGGAAAGGGGGAAAAAGGGGGGAGAAAGCAACCGTGAGTACTCATCCAAAGTACTCGCAAGCAAGGAACTACACTACATATGCATGGGTATATGTGTAAAGGGCCATATCAGTGGACTGAACTGCAGAATGCCAGAATAAAAGGGGGATAGCTAGTCCTATCGAAGACTACGCTTCTGGCAGCCTCCGTCTCGCAGCACGTAGAAGAGAGTAGATTGAAGTCCTCCAAGTAGCATCTCCAAGTAGCATCTCCAGTAGCATCGCATAGCATAACCCTACCCGGCGATCCTCTCCTCGTTGCCCTGTAGAAAAGCGATCACCGGGTTGTCTGTGGAACTTGAAAGGGTGTGTTTTATTAAGTATCCGGTTCTAGTTGTCATAAGGTCAAGGTACAACTCCAAGTCGTCCTGTTACCGAAGATCACGGCTATTCGAATAGATTAACTTCCCTGCAAGGGTGCACCACATAGCCCAACACGCTCGATCCCATTTGGCCGGACACACTTTCCTGGGTCATGCCCGGCCTCGGAAGATCAACACGTCGCAGCCCCACCTAGGCAAAACAAAGAGGCCAGCACGCCGGCCTAAACCTAAGCGCACAGGGGTCTGGGCCCATCGCCCATAGCACACCTGCACGTTGCGAGGGCGGCCGGAAGCAGAACTAGCCCCCTTAATACAAGAGCAGGCTTACGTTCCAATCCGGCGCGCGCCGCTCCGTCGCTGACGTCTGAAGTGCTTCGGCTGATACCACGACGTCGGGATACCCATAACTACTCCCACGTAGATGGTTAGTGCGTATAGGCTCGTAGCCGACTCAGATCAAATACCAAGATCTCGTTAAGCGTGTTAAGTATCCGCGAACGCCGAACAGGGCTAGGCCCACCTGTCTCCTAGGTGGTCTCAACCTGCCCTGTCGCTCCGCCACAAAGTAACCGTCGGGGACCGTCGGGAACCCAGGCCCACCTCTACCAGGATGGAGCCACCTGTCCTTTCAGCCCCCAACTCCGAACAGTATCACAGGTAATGTAACAGTGTAAAGTATATAGTATATGCCCGTGATCACCTCCCGAAGTGATCACAGCCCAGTAGTATAGCATGGCAGACAGACAAGAGTATAGGGCCACTGATGGAACACTAGCATCCTATACTAAGCATTTAGGATTGCGGGTAAGGTATCAATGACTGTAGCAGCAATGACAGGCTATGCATCAGAATAGGATTAACGGAAAGCAGTAACATGCTACACTACTCTAATGCAAGCAGTATAGAGAAGAGTAGGCGATATCTGGTGATCAAGGGGGGGGGCTTGCCTGGTTGCTCTGGCAAGAGAGAGGGGTCGTCAACTCCGTAGTCGAACTGGGCAGCAGCAGCGTCGGTCTCGTAGTCTACGGGAGAGAAGAGGGGGAAGAAACAATGAATACAATGCAAACAACTGCATAACGATGCATGACATGACAAGTAACGATGCTAGGTGCGCCCAATCACGATAGTAGGTGATACCGACGAAGGGGGGAAACATCCGGAAAAGTATTCCCGGTGTTTCGCGTTTTCGGACAGATGAACCGGAGGGGAAAAGTTGCGAGTTCGATAGGTTAGGGGTGTGTGGCGGACGAACGGACTGCGTATCCGACATCGTCTCGTCGTTCTGAGCAACTTTCATGTTGAAAACATTTTAATCCGAGTTACGGATTAAAAGATATGATTTTCTAAAGATTTTATTAATTTCTGAAATTTAATTATTTATTTAATTAATTCGAAAAAATGTATTAATGACGTCAGCATGATGTCATGCTGACGTCAGCAGTCAACAGGGGTTGACTGAGTCAACCCTGACATGTGGGTCCCGTTCGTCATACTCTATTAACTTAATTAGCCTAATCAAAGTTAATTAACCTTAGTTAATTAGGTTAATTAGTGGTTAGGGTTAATTAAACAGAATTAATTAGATTAATTAAATACTTAATTAATTAATTAATTAACTAATTAGTTAATTAGTTTTAATTCATTTTCATTTTATTTTTATTTTTGTTTTAATAAAAACCGTTCTCTTTAGGGGGGGTGGGGCCCCCATGTCATTGGCCCAGGGCCAAACGGGTTCGGTGGGTTCAGGCGCTGGAGCGGACAACCGGCCAGGGCGACAGGGAGCCCGTAGCCTGCCCGGGGCGGGGCGGGGCCGTGGCCACGGCGGGGTTGCCGCAGCGGGGCACCAGGAGCACCGGGGAGGCGTGGCCGTGGGCGCGGCGAGGGCGGTCGGCGCAGGCCACCGGGGCACAGTGGGGCGCCGGCCAACGGTCGCCGGCTAAGGTCGAGGCAAGGCACGGCCAAGAGGGAACGGGGCCGCAACCGGGGCTAGCGGCGCCCAAGACGGAGGGTCGAGCGGTCCGATGACCGGGGGGGAAACGAGGGCGAGGTTCGGGTCGCCGGAGACGGAGCTCCGGCGACAGCGCCATTCGGGAAGAGGAGAGGATAGGGAACGACGGAGGGGGAGGGGGCGAGCTCACATCGGGGCGCGCCGGGTCTATGCGAGCGGGCTCGGTGGAGGGCGGTGACGACCGGCGAGGAGGCGGGCGGGGGCGAGCTCGCCGGCGTCGGGGAGGCGGAGGGGGTCGGGATCGACCCGCGGCGGCGGTTGCTCATGCTTGGGGGCGACGGAGGGGAGGAGGGGACCTCGGACGATGGAGAGGAGGATGAGGGGGGGGGGGTCCGGGCGGCGGTGAGGCGGCGGGGGCCGCCGGCGAGGTGGGGGGCGATGGGGGTCTCGCCCCGATCTGGATCGGGCGAGGGAGCAGGGGAGCGTGGGTCGGGGCGCGTGGGGGGGAAGTGTGGGGCGGCTAGGGTTTGCCGCGGGGGGTGAGGGGATAAGCGACCGGCGCTGGGCCGGGCCAGGGGGGGGAATGGGCCAGGGGGGGAGGGGCCAAGTGGGGAGGGGGAATGGGCCAGGGGTTTTCCCTTCCCCCCTTTTTTTGTCTTTCCTTTTTCTTTTATTATTTCTCTTTTCTGTTTTTAGTTTACTTAAAATGCCAAAGCATTTTACCAAAATTAGTGCACCCCACCATAATTAGGTTAGCTATTTTAGACAACCCCCGAACATTTTTAGTCTTTGTTTTGAAACCTTTTATCTTTGCTTTTGTTTTGATTTTGAATTCGAACCGGTTTCGAACTAACGCGAGTTTATCCACGGTAACCGAGGTGACGTGGCAACATTAGTGGGGATTACTGTAGCATAATTACCCGGGCGTCACAAAGTTTCTGATCTATTTTATTTTGCAATCTTTACTTTCCAATCTATATCATAAACATACCAAAAATATTTATTTATTATCTCTATCAGATCTCACTTTTGCCAGTGGCCGTGAAGGGATTGACAACCCCTTTATCGCGTTGGTTTCAAGGTTCTTATTTGTTTGTGCAGGTACAAGGGATTTGAGTGTAGCCTCCTATTGGATTGATACCTTGGTTCTCAAAAACTGAGGGAAATACTTATGCTACTTTGCTGCATCACCCTTTCCTCTTTAAGGGAAAACCAACGCATGCTCAAGAGGTAGCAACAAGTACAATGGGGATCGATCATATTCTTCCACAAGAAACACACCATGTCCATGTAGAATAATAAGGAGTGAGAGCCCCTCTTGTGGATCCACCACAAGGGAAGTCATCACCCCCAACACAAGAACAAGATGCTATGGGAGATCATGTACCTATCCAAGAACTAGATCAAGTCCCTCATGTTCGCGTACTATATCAATGGCCCCTTGAACCAATGCTCTCTCGGTAACAAGTACTCACTTCATGCATTTATTTAAATTAGAGTCAATATTATGTATTGTAGCGACCTGACCCGGCTGGATTGAAGTCTCTGTGCTTAAGTGTCATCCCTAGATTGGTATGCTGACACACGCAGTACTCAAGGATTTATAACAGAGGTAAATCACATGTACAAAATAACGTAAATACTATTACCTCAAATAATATAGCGGAAGGAATAACAAGGTTGTGGAGTCCCAACAACACCAACAGCATAGTTGAGTGTAGTCATTGCAACCCTAATGTATCACTTACTCGTCGAATAATTCCTGCAACATGAGGCGTTGCAGCCGTGTAGGTCAGTATGTTGAATGTACTGGCAAATTCACACCACAGAATAATGCTGAACAATATCTATCACAACATGCATATTTGGCTGTTGGAGGCTCTAAGTTTAATTTTGCATAAAGCTATGTTTTCCCTACAACAAAGGAATAAATGTCTTATTCACTACCAAGTTTATGCCATTATTGAGAAGGTTCCTCCAACTCAATCCCAAAAATTCCCAAATTATTAATAACCCAATACATTAATTAAATAGAGTGATGAGATCAACAAATTAATTCACTTCTAGATACTCAAATTTGTCCATAACCGGGGACACGGCTAATCTTGATTAGTTTTTACACTCTGCAGAGGTTTGCGCACTTTTCCCCACAAGACTCGACCACCTCCATGATCGAAAGACCGAGACATAGCCTTTCTGAAGTATTTACTATTTACTCTGGTTAGACAGGTACACCTATTTTCCCCTACATCTGCTAGTTTTCCACTGAAAGAGGTCACACAACTTACTCAACTATGCCAGAGCCCATAATGGCGTGTGGCTGCACACGAAAGTTTCTACGCATGAAATATCGCATGATCCCTTTGAGCCTGGGTGGTGAACCTAGGGTAATCACACGGGTACTTCGGGGTTCCCTTGGGCAAGCACTGGTTTCTCCAGGTGCCCCAAACAATCCACCCAGATGTGTATTGAAGTTGCCACCTTAATTTTCCCTTAGTTATTATTACTCTCACAACTTTCATGAATCTCACATACCAATCCCCGTCTATGAGCATGGCTAAGCACCATATGACACAACGAATATTCCCGGGGTGTTTCAAAGTCATAGGTTCCTACCTCATGAACTACATAGCAATACCACATGTTCCCAATCCTACTCATGCAATCTTTGAGGGTGAAACTAATGCATAGTAAAAACTGGGTATTGAAAAGTATGATCAAAGTGTGAACTTGCTTTGTACTATTGATGAAGATTCTTCACACTCATAACTCCAGATAGTTCTACGTGTCACACTCCGATCAATCTATCATAAGTAAGCAATTTCATCCACACATAAGCAATCACTCAAAGACCCCAAAAAATGCAAAGGAAGATTGCAAAAACTCCAAAAGAACCAAATCAAATTATTTTGCAAGATCAGATCCTAATTTCGGTGAAAAAGTGTGGTGATGGCTCAAAATGTTAGATTATACCTAGGGATTCAATTTGAAAAAGGAATCGATTGAAAAAACCTATAGTTTACAAGATATGATCAAGTGAAGCTTCGAGTTCAAATTTGAATCGTTCAAATTTGAAAAGCTCAAAAGTTGAAACTAATGATGCTACTGGATGTAGGAAGTCAATATGAAAATGTAGGAAAAAGAATTACTAGATTGAAAATAACAGATCAAGTAATACAACATAGCATTGAATCTGCTTAGAATGTTGTGTAACAACTCTTTGGTGGATGTCGGTGTCAAAACCAGCGGATCTCGGGTAGGGGGTCCCGAACTGTGCGTCTAAGGCTAATGGTAACAAGAGGCGGGGGACACAATGTTTACCTAGGTTCAGGCCCTCCCTATGGAGGTAATACCCTACTTCCTGCTTGATTGATCTTGATGAATATGAGTATTACAAGAGTTGATCTACCACGAGATTGTAATGGCTAAACCCTAAAAGTCTATCCTATGAGGTTATGATAGTTGTGGCTTAACCCTAGAAGTCCCAACCCTCTGGTTTATATAGACACCAGAGGGGCTAGGGTTGTACAAAGTCGGTTACAGAGAAAGGAATCTACATATCTGAATCGCCAAGCTTGCCTTCCTCGCCAAGGAGAGTCCCATCCGGACACAGGACAAAGTCTTCTATCTGGTATCTTCATAGTCCAACAGTCCGGCCAATGTATATAGTCCGGCTATCCGAGGACCCCTTAGTCCAGGACTCCCTCATTAGCCCCTGAACCAGGCTTCAATGACGATGAGTCCGGTGCACAGATTGTCTTAGGCATTGCAAGGCGGGTTCCTTCTCCGAGTACTTCAAAGTAGACCTCGAACAGAAGAATCGTGTCCGGCTCTGCAAAAACAAGTTCTGCAAACCACTGTAGAGAGTATAATATTTACGAGTCCAAACTGCTGACAATTTTGGTAGCACGACATTACGTCATTACCCGACCATTATTTTAAATCGTTTTCTAGCAATGCCACCCCATGTTTCAGGGGCGGTTTTTATTGGCACGTCTTGTCAAAGCAGAGATCGTGTCCCCTTATTACGGGATTTTCATCAACACGGGCATGGGTAACCCAACCTTTCTGTTGGCATAATTCCTCGGGAATAGGCATGTTTTCAGGCCACGGAGGGGACGCTTGATATTCTCGCCTTTATAAAGGGGTAAAGGCATGTCCTTTTTCTTCCATGCTAGTTCTTTCCTCCACCCCTCACCTCAAGTTCCAACACCCAAGGGTCAATCCAGTCGCTTCGAACTTCCAGCCATGTCCGGACCCGGCCTTCAGGGCTGGTGGACGGCCTCTTTTGTCATAGAGGAAGACATCTCGAAGCTCAGGGAGGCAAGATACTTGCCTGCGAAAATCTACCACAGGCTTCCTGCTCAAGGGCGGGTTATTCCTACTCCCAGATCCAATGAGAGGGTCGTGTTTATCTCTCACTTCCTTCAAGGGCTTGGGTTTGCTCTCCATCCCTTCGTTTGAGGGGTCATGTTTTATTACGGGCTAGATTTCCACGATCTAGCCCCGGACTCCTTCCTCCACATCTCGGCATTCATCACCACATGCGAGGCCTTCCTCCGTATTTCCCACACTTCGGCTTATGGCTTAAGACCTTTAACGTGAAACCAAAGGTAATCGACGGGAAACAAGCGGAGTGCGGAGGCGCCTCAATAAGCAAGCTTATCAACTCCACTTGGACAAAGGGCTCCTTCGCAGAATCTTCTGATTTATGGCAATGGGAGTGGTTTTACATCACCGAACCGCGCGGTAAAAAACGGGCAGCCACACCCGCGTTTCGGTCCGGCCCTCCGCCACAGATCACATCGTGGATTAACAAGGGGCTGGACTGGGGATCTACAGATGAAGTGCGGACACTGCAAAGCCGTATCCGGAGCCTCATTGAGAAGGACACTGGTCTCATCGATGTAATCCAAGTAATGTTAGTTCGCGGGATCCTACCCTGTCAGCAACGCCCTCTCCACATGTGGGAGTTTAATCCAGAAGGTCCACGGACCTTTCAGCACCTTTCTGGAACGATGCTCAAAGAGATGTGGAAATTGTTCTTCGACGCACGAAAACAATGGCCGGATACTATAGAAGACATCGGTCTTGACTGCAACCATCCAGATACTCCGGTAAGTACTCGACCCCCGGACATGATTTAGTCAAATTATTCAAGACAATGTACTGATAAAACTCTATCTGGCCAGGGCTGGCTAAAGAAGGCGGAGAGAATTAGGTGTTCGGCTCCACTTCCCGAAGATATTGCCGATCCGTTATTAACAAGGATGTTGGCTCCGGCGCTGTATCAAGTGCCGGCGGGGGAAGATAAATAGGAGGACGAAGAGGCCCAAGGCAGCTTCCACTCTGGAGGCTCACCAGGCAATTCGTCAGGGGAGATTAGAACTCCCGCTTCCAAAGGTGGAAAGGAAGGGCGAACTGACATCCCTTCTCCCCATGGGAAGAAAAGGGTCGCCTCCGAAGACTTGGAAAGAGAAGCTTCTAAGCGGGGGAAGGTATCTCAGTCAGGGGGTGAGGTTGACACGCGGTCACCCCATAAAGATAGGCCCTCAGCCGCATCGTAAGTGAATCCGGGTGTTTTAAACATGTCTCGTTCTTTCCTGGCTATAAGGGCAATATTTTAAACTCATGTTTGCAGTCCAGCATGCAGCCCTCCTCAACAGTCCTCTTCGGGGGATCTACTTCTGGAGATGATGGAGAGCGAGACACCTCCACAGATCTCCCTGCCTGATAAGGCAGACGACGCCAAGGTGTCGTCCCGGAGGATCCTTCCCGATCTGCGAGTGGCCCAAGGGACAGTGAGGACCGGGGCCGAAGGTAATACTTTGGCCGCCCAGGGTCCTGGGTGTGCGGCCTCTATAGGAAATAACCAAAGTCCCGGACTATCGAATGTCCAAGGGATGCCGAACACATTGATGGACATTTTGCAACATGCCTCCGTCTCAGAGGAACATCGTACCTTGATGGGTACGGTGTTGGAAAGATTTCAGTCCACGAAAAGCAGATTGAATGAAGCCTTTTCTAGCCTACTAAGGGGCTTCGAGGTATGTAGTGTAATTTCAATTATGTTGTAAGTGCAAATTGCATGTGTGTATAGATAGTAGCCCCTGAGACTCTGCTTGACATCCAAAGGAATGCAATCAGAGGATCAAAAATATATGCCCAGGAAATGATATGACTGGTTGAAACACAGGTTGTTACATCCGTGGGGACTGCCCAAGCTATCGAGGTAGCACATTTGAAGAAGAAAGTTGATGTGGCGGATGATGACATCACGCTTATGAACAGGCGGCTCGACGATATGTCTCTGTGGCACTCAGTACATGCTAGTATTGTGAAATGAGCGTGATATTGAAAATTTGTATATGCATAACTGCAGATAGTTCCACCGTAGTGGAGACCCTTCGGGCGGAACTTGCCCGGGCCAAGGAGCAAGCCAGGATGAGTAATGCAACTCCCGAAAAGGTAGCCGCCGAATTGAAAGTCGAGCAGACTGCTCGGTATCAGTGCGAGGAGAGGATATCTACCATGGCACTCGAGCTGAAGAATGCCACTAGTCAATTCCAAGTTCTTGAGAAAGAGAACAAAGCCAAAGTTGACGATCTTGACAAGGCCTTACAAGAGGCAAATGAAGCCCGGACTGAGTCTAGAGTAGCTCGCGAGGAGATCCCGCAAGCTGGGGAGATCGCGGCTGGTAAGCCCTTTTTATTGCAAACTAAGTTTGGCGATCCGAAGTATGCGCCGCTTAATCAACAGTGGAGTTCTCTGGACCCCTTTATGGACCTGCCGAAGAGTGGTGCTGATGCGAATCAGTTTTCCACGCGCAAGAAGGACATGCAATAGAAAAGCTTTTTTGGTCACAATTTGATACGCCGAAGCATCCACTGTTGAACGAACAGATGGCCCAATGGGTCGAGCTCCAAAAGATGTCCGGCACTGCCATGAAGAATGTCATAGCCCGGCTGTGGCCAACTGAACCCATTCCGTATAGTTATTTCGGTTTGGTGTGGCAGCTTGTTAATGCGGTGCCGCGTATCGACACTGTGAAGTGGTCAACGTGCATAGAAGATGCACGGATGGCCCTTGCCCGTGTCAAGATATAATGGGCGAAGATGACGGCCACCGATATTGCAGCGCAGAGTCCACCGGAAGGCAAGGACCTTAATATGCCAGAACATTACTTTGAAGATGTCCTAGAGGGTGCCCGCTTAATAGAGGGGCAGTGCTCGAAAAATATTATGTTCGAGTAAAGTGTATCAAAATTGTAATAACAATATTATGATATATTTAAGGCTGTGGTTTTATACTTTTTGCCTGAAAATTTTTGGTGCCTCCTGTGCGGCCGTCTTTTTTATAAACAATCTGAAAGTTTGCAGTCATCGGCTTCAGCCCCCTCATATAATGCGGGGGTATTCGGAAAAGCTCTTGATCACACTTGACCCAACGTCTTGGTCCATTAAGGAGGTGTTAGTGCGGCGAACTAGGCAATCAGACTATAGAGCTTTAACACTTTCACTTAGCCAGAGGAGTTTGACTGTGGGGCTACTATATAGCCCCTGGTATGTCCGCGGTTATCCGAATATGGTGCGTGTACATACGTGACCAGAAGGACGGTCCTTCGTTTAACACGGAGGGAATCGTGAAGATTCTGATGAGTCATCGAGTGGTTAACCAGCTCTCGCCACATCATGACAGTCAGTTTTCGGCTTTCTCTACTGAGGTGCTCATCCGGGCTAGCCGGGACACAATCGCAGTAGTTCTCCCTTTACTACCCTAAACGATATAGCGGAACGTAAGGTAGTAAGCACAGGAGCCGGGCAACCCAACTATTGACCAAAGACATGATTCAGAGATGATGCATATAAGGCCCAACTCGCGATGTCGAACATTCCCTATAGGTGTTCGGACTTTACAATATACACCGGGCTGAATACAGCCCCTGGTGATAAACCCATGGTATCAAGGCACGTGTGGCAATCCGACGTGGGGAAAGAGCGCAGGTGGTGAGAGCATAAATCTCGAAACACAATACGAACCGGGCTGCTTTTATAACATCCACTTTAGTACGGCGAGCCGTATGTTCATAGATAATGCCGATATCTTTCTTGGACATTTTACATGCAAGGAAAGTATAAAACAACAAGAGATAAAAAAAGGTTTACACAGGGTCTTAATCTAAAAAAGAAACCTTAATGCGGGGCCCTGCTGCATGTCTGCGACTTTGTCTCCGTTGTGAAGTGCCCTTGAAGGGTATAGTATGATGGCCATCTATAAAGAAAAAGGAAAAAAACAAGATCAGATAAAGAATCTGGTGTGGCCGTGAGTAAAGCTGGTTCGTTTTAATGAACCGTGAAGGATGACTTCCAGGGTCTGAATAGGGTCAAGCCGGACTATGGACCTTTTGTGTGCAGAGTGCCCCCGAAGCCACCCAAGGAATTTTGAGTATATCTCCTTATGGGGCGGTCAATGGGGGCGTAGCTGCTAATCGAGCTCAGGTTTATCTAAGCCACCGAACTGAGGTGTGCACCGGACACATTTAGTTGTGTTTGCGGTCTTAACGACCGATGAAGTGTTCGGCTTGAATAAGCCGTTTTGTGCTTCAGCTGCTAGAGCCGACGTGTATTCCACTGTGCAAAGAGAGCGCTCCATATTTCCACTGACCGTAATGACGCCACGAGGTCCAGGCATTTTGAGTTTTAGATAAGCATAATGCGGGACTGCATTAAAACGGGCGAAGGCCGTTCTTCCGAGTAGTGCATGATAGCCGCTTCGGAATGGAGCAATGTCGAAGATTAGTTCTTCGCTTCGAAAGTTGTCCGGAGAGCCGAATACAACATCCAATGTTAGAGAGCCTGTGCAGCGGGCTTCCACGCCCGGTATAACTCCTTTAAACATAGTGCTGCTTGGCTTGACTCTTGATGGGTCTATCCCAATCTTGCGGACAGTGTCCTGATATATTAGATTGAGACTGATGCCGCCGTCCATGAGGACTCGAGTGAGATGGTATCCATCAATTATTGGGTCGAGCACTAGGGCAGCCGAACCCCCGTGACGGATACTAGTCGGATGATCCCTACAATAAAAGGTGATCGGACAGGCCGACCATGGGTTGAACTTGGGAGCGACGGGCTCGACGGCGTAGACGTCTCGGAGTGTGCGCTTGCGCTCCCACTTTGGGATATGAGTGACATAGATCATGTTCACTGTTTTGATCTCCGATGGAAATTTCTTATGTCCCCTCGTGTTCGGCTGGCGAGGTTCGTCCTCGTCTTCGCTCTGAGGTCCCTTCCCTTTGTGTTCGGCGTTAAGTTTGTTGGCCTGCTTGAAGACCCAACATTCTCTATTGGTATGACTAGCTGGTTTATCGGGAGTGCCGTGGATCTGGCAGGGCATGTCTACGATTTTGTCCAGGTTGGATGGACTGTCCTTGTTTCCTTTAAATGGCTTCTTACGTTGACCTGGTCTGGAGCCCCTGAATCCGGCATTTACCGTTGTATTGTCTGGGCTTTCTTCATTGTTCCGACGTTTGTTTTTGTTGCGTCGTGGTTTTCCTTTGCCATCCCCTGAATCCGGCATTTACCGTTGTATTGTCTGGGCTTTCTTCATTGTTCCGACGTTTGTTTTTGTTGCGTCGTGGTTTTCCTTTGCCATCCCTGACCTCAGATGTGTCGGGATCACTGGTGCTGCTACGGGCTAACCAGCTGTCTCTGCCTGCGCAAAAGCGGGTCATGAGTGTATTTAAGGCGGCCATTGACCTTGGCTTTTCCTGGCCGAGGTGTCTGGCTAGCCATTCGTCCTGGACACTGTGTTTGAAGGCCACTAACGCTTCAGCGTCTGGACAGTCGACAATTTGGTTCTTCTTAGTGAGAAACCAGTTCCAAAGCTTACGGGCTGATTCTCCGGGTTGTTGGATTATGTGACTTAGATTGTCTACATCCGGGGGCCGGACATAGGTCCCTTGGAAATTGGCCCGAAAAGCATACTCAAGTTCCTCCCAGCTTTCGATGGAATTTTTAGGGAGGCTTTTTAGCTAGTGTCGAGCTGGTCCTTTTAGCTTGAGGGGTAAATATTTGATGGCGTGGATATCATCTCCGCGAGCCATGTGGATGTGAAGAATAGAGTCTTCTATCCAAACCACAGGGTCTGTCGTTCCGTCATACGCCTCGATGTTTACGGGTTTGAACCCTTCTAGAAAATCATGTTCTAGCACCTCATCAGTGAAGCACAGGGGGTGTGCGGCACCCCTGTATCTGGTTGTGTCATGGATTGGGTCCGACGGTTGTAGTGTCCGGTATTGGTTCCAAGCTGGTAAATGGTCGGCGTATTTTGTTTGATAATCATCATCCCGCGTAGGAGCACGTTCCCTGGATCCGTAGATGGACCTGGTTTTGCCAGCCTTTTTGTCCAGGTCCTCACGTAGATCGTGTTTCTGGTCCTGGGTCGCGACCTTCCTTCCTTTGCGGGGAGGGGGTCCGGGCTTGTGTACGGCATTACTAGCCGCTATGTCTCGACCACGAGGTGGTCGGTCCGTCCTGTCGGTCGTATTGTTTTTCGGAGGTATGGGCGTGATAGCCTCGTCGTCGAATTCGGGCAGCAGCTTACATTTAGGATAGCTCTTTGTCTGGCGATTACCACCGTATTTTTCCTCAGCGTCTAGCACTTCGTTCCATTTAACGTTGAGTGTATCTTGTGCGGCTTTAAGCCGTTGCTTCTGCTTCTTCAGGCTCCTTGCAGTGGTGATAAGCCTTTGGTGGAGGCGTTCTTGTTCTAATGGTTCTTCTGGGATGACGAACTCGTCGTCGCCCAGGCTGATCTCCTCTTCATAGACAAGTTGGTAATTGCTATCTTCGGCGTCGCTGTGGTCAGACAACGTCTCCGGACTGTGTTAGCCGTCCTCTCGCACGCCCTGCTCCAACGTTGGGTCTGCGGGGTCCTCAGCTTGGTTCAGATTATCATCGTCGTCCGTGACAATGTTTTTGTTTTTGTTTTTGCTAGATTGAGGTCGGCACTTAGGACGCCGACGCTTGGGAGGTTCATCGACAGGCATGCTGTTATCGCCGTCGGCCTCATTCTCCTTTGGTGTGTCCACCACATATATATATATATATATATATATATATATATATATATATATATATATATATATATATATATATATCATATGATGATGTAGCTGTCCACTACCTAAAGGTGGTGGTTTTTGTGCCTGCTCCTCTCCCGCATCGTCGTCCATGCCGTCGATGTCCTCGGAGCCGTAATCGAGCGTGTCGGTTAAGTCCTTGACAGTGGCAATGAATTGGGTGGTGGGTGGGAAACGAAGTTCTTCGTTATCCGCTTCCCATTCGAGCCGGACATAGTTCGGCTGAGAATTCCTTAACAAGGAGAGGGACTTCAATGAGCTTAACATGTCGCCAAAAGGCGAGTGCTGGAAATGTCCGCGGAGCTGAACTCCAATACCGGCGCCCAATCGGGTTTGATGGACACGGATGCACGCGGTCCGGAACCCATGGCCGGAGACGAGTCCGAGGTTCCAATAACACAAGCCCAGCCTGATGTTGGGTCTGTGTGTGGCTCGAGCGCCGCTGAGTCTGCGGCCTCCACGGCGGGGTTGAGCATCCCGTCTTCGGATGATGCAGTTCGCTCCGGCTCTAGGGCCAGGGCAGTCACAGGCGCTATCTCCTGTGTACGGCCGGATGACAGATCTAGGTCAAGTTCATTGTGGTAGCCGGGGGCAGCCGTCACGGGCTCAAACCCGTCGAAGATCAAGTCTCCGCAGATGTCGGCCATGAAATTCAGGCTCCCGAATCTGACCTGACGGCCAGGGCATAGCTGTCAATATTCTCTAGATGGCCAAGTGAGTTGGCCCGTAGTGTGAAGCCGGCAAATATGAAGATCTGTCTGGGGAGGAAGATCTCTCCCTGGACTATGTTGTTGTAGACGATCGATGGAGCCATCAAGCCTTCTGGTGACGGCGCAGCGGAACTCTCAATGAAAGCACCAATGTCGGTGTCAAAACCGGCGGATCTCGGGTAGGGGGTCCCGAACTGTGTGTCTAAGGCTAATGGTAACAGGAGCCGGGGGACACAATGTTTACCCAGGTTCGGGCCCTCTCTATGGAGGTAATACCCTACTTCCTGCTTGATTGATCTTGATGAATATGAGTATTACAAGAGTTGATCTACCACGAGATCGTAATGGCTAAATCCTAAAAGTCTAGCCTATGAGGTTATGATAGTTGTGACTTAACCCTAGAAATCCCAACCCTCCGGTTTATATAGACACCGGAGGGGCTAGGGTTGTACAAAGTCGGTTACAGAGAAAGGAATTCACATATCTGAATCACCAAGCTTGCCTTCCACGCCAAGGAGTGTCCCGTCCGGACACGGGACGAAGTCTTCTATCTGGTATCTTCATAGTCCAACAGTCCGGCCAATGTATATAGTCCGGCTGTCCGAGGACCCCTTAGTCCAGGATCCATGAGTGGACTAGTAGAGTAACTGGCTAATATTAAAATTATTGTGTGAATGGAAATATTACTTCAATACGAATCCGATGCAGTTGGGTTCATCAGAAACGGAGGTACGGATAAAAAGATATGATCGAAATAAATATGAGTATGAATGTGAACAAATTTTTGAATTTGAAAGTTCAAAAAAGTTTATTTGATAGATTCACTAGATAGGTGGAGTCAAGACGAAAATATTGCCGTTAGTTTCGTCTAATTTGGATGAACGAGTGAAAAGTTATGACTATTTGAAAAATCAGGGTCAAGCTATTTTACGGAAGAAAAAGAGCTATGGCTAAAAGAATTCTACTCTTAAAATGTAAATACATAGATTAATTTATAAATCTAATAATTGTACCGTACTAATCTAAAAATAATAAGTTATGGAAGTATAAAAATACGAAGAAAGATACATTTATAAGATAGAGAAAAGACGACTTCGATTGATCCAAAAGTCCCGCCAGAGAGAAGAAATATAATTTTTCTTTTGCGAAGCTAGTCAAACCAAAATATTGATTTAACCCATAGTGGATGATTTTTGGAGTTCTATGGTTTTATATTTATAGGTGGAAAAGAGACTTAGGGGTCAAAGGCTAGACAACGTGGGATTAAACGCAGAAGAAAGGAAAAGAAATAGAGGTGAAAGGAGAGGCGCTTGTTTGGCCTAAAAGTGTTCTGTCGGCCGCGCGCTGTAGTTTTTCTTTTAACAAAATTCGACCAAAGTGAAAAAAAAGATAAAATGGCTGGTTGGGCCTGACCCATGTAGGGGAGAAGAAAAACAATGATAGGGCGCCCGATGCCACTATGTTGCGCACGTGGGCGACAGTTCGTTCCAGGCGTACGTGCAGTTTTTGTTTTTTAAAAAGAAACAGAAAAGGAAAAATTGAATAACGAAAAAAAATTGTACGTAGGCATATTATATATCTAAGGAAATAGAAGAAGATTTTCTAAATGATGAACATATTTTCAGCAGCAAATAAAATCTACAAAAATTTATATAGAGCGAACAGTACAAGTACTTCATTTTAAAACCAAATAAAAAATATTTTAAAATACCAAAATGATTACAAACTCATTTTTCTCTACTTTTTACTGTAGGTAATCATTTTACACTATTTTTCATATATTTTATTTTTGGAGAAAAATAATTTGAATAAAAACAAAATAACTCCAAATTGAAAGTGGGTTTCAAAAGAACTTTAAAGGGACTTTCAATTTGATTCTTTGAAACTTACAACTCACTTTCTTAGCATTTGAAGAAGTCATTTTATTTTCTCTAATGAAACTCATTGAGTTGCATAAAGTTTCTGAATTTGAAATATTTCCAAATGGAATTCAAATCTTTTGAAAACCCTTTTCATTTATTTAAATGGAAGAAGTCATATCATCTTCACCCCAGGGTTTTGTGATGAAATTAATAGGAATTCGTGGAGATCATAAATGCAAGGTGAATGTTTGGGAAAGTAATTTCATTCCCTCTCATTCAACTTTTAAAAAGTTTCAAATTTCACTCAATTTCACACAACAAATCACACAAGAAATCATTATTACTTAATTAATATAACATTCCAAAATTTAGAATTTTGGGATGTTACATGTATGTTGCATCTTGGCATGATTAGTACTTTGTTGAGTTTGTGTTTCTTGCAAAATCTTAAACCTCCTTTTTTGCATCTATGAGCAATTTGAGAAGGAGCATACCATGGGGATCTCTAAAAACCATGCTCATGGTTCACTTATCCCAAATATGCCAATTAAGAAATGTATTGCATACCAATTCCTCAAACTGCTCTTATGTGCAATATTGGTAAATTTGCAAAAAACACTCAATTTGATTGTGGTATTTTCTCTCATGCTTAGTAATACATTTTATGCAGATGAGATCAATTTATGCCATGTGCCATGTGATAAAGCTCTTATGCTAAAGATGAAGTTTGGATAATAATGGATTCATTCATGGATATCAAGTTCTTATCTTTTGTACCTTCTTGTGTGTGAAAGTTTTCTGTGGATGCTCATCTTGATGATTATTTGCCACATAAGAAACTTATACACATGAGAAAGTGCATATCTTCCTTTGATATATGTTCATTTTCTATCGGTCATTGGGATTGTCTCTTTTTTTATTCTTTTATGGATCCGGTAAGAGGACGAGTAGTGAGTGCTTGTATGTATTTCTTATATCTTTGCACTCATGAGTTTTTGGATATATTTTGGAGCCATTCTTAGCATGATGATCCTATTGGATACTTCCCATATATCTTGTCCAAAATATGTTCTTTGGATCTTTTGAATGTGTGACTCTCATGTTTTATCTTCTTGTCGCATTCTATGGATCCCCAATATAGTTTGAGCACCTCCATTTATTCATAAATGGGTATGTGCATTTGATTCCACTCACATTTGAGAAATGCACAAATTAAGGAGGAACTCATACTATATTGGCCTTCTAGATTTCTTACATTTTGGCATTTTATGCCAATGGGGGATAAGTTTAGAGGGTTTACGAGAAGTGGGCTGGTTCTTAATTATCATTCATGCATATCTACATTTGTTGTGTTTGCTTGTTGCATGGATGTGTATATATAGAAAACTTCACCAAGTTCTTTCACGTGCATATTTTGTGGGGGAGTTTGCTGTATATAGTGTGGTTTTACTAGCATCAAATTCGTGTGTAGCATTTCGATGCTAGTACAACCGGTTTTGATAACGTCAACTATCTTTGTGATATTTGAGGCTATCAAAACCACCTCAGGTATACGATTTATTCTCCGATATATTGCATACTTGTTTTAAATTCACTATATAAACCCTCTTGTTGAGATTGTCATCAATTACTGAAATGGGGGAGATTGAAAGGCATGTAGCCCCTAAGTGTGGTTTTGGTAATTAATGACAATCTCTATGGACTAATGTTTTCATTGAGATATATTTGAAGGTATTGTCCATAGAAGGTGCATCAAGGATATTAGAAGGAATCAAGGTGAAGTCCATATATATGAAGATATATTTGCTCTAAGCTCTGCTATTCATGAACAATTCCTATGGAGCATCAAGTGCATTGAATCCAATAAGAAGAAATGTTCCATAGTGATGCATGAAGCATGTTGGATTTATGTGGGAAGAATGCCATCAAAATCTTCGAAGGAGTCCTCATGGTATCCCTCTCTGGATACCCCGTGCACACAGGGACTAGGTTTTGGCACTCGAGGTCCCATATCTAGTGAGGTTTCAAGTTGGTCTTTGGGGATTTATGTTGAAGCCATCAAGATTTATTTTAATGTCTAACCAAATATATTGAAGGTGGAGTTCGTTAGAGGATCTGAAAGATTGACATATTTGGGCTTTTAAGGATCAAGGGCTTGAGAGGATAATCAAAGAGAAGAATTCAAGTTATGGTTTCAAGACAAGATCATGGTGAGCTCATGTGTTGGGTTTCGGTTGATCGAGTCTTGAAGCAAGCAACTAGAGGGAAGAATTCATTGTGCCTCTCAAGAGATTATGATGGAGTTTTTAGAAGAGAAAATGATGACCAATGTGATATTCATAGTGAAACTTGATATGATCATGAAAGAGTCTTTGGTGATATCTTCTTGAAGCGATGAAGGGAAATGAAGAGTTCCTTATGGCTTTCAAGAAACCAATATAGAGCTTGAAGTAAATATGTTGGTTGATCAAGATGAAGCTCGAAGATTGTATCTAGATGGTCAAATCACAAGTGCAAACAATGTACCATGTGGTATCAAGTATCTAGTGGTATGGTAAGTAATTGTGAATTGTGCTTTTTTATCTAACACATGACATGTGTTTGTTATGTCTATGTGGGTTAGGTGTTTCTCATGGGCTTGCATCAAAATAAAGATTTCAAGTAGCCTATGTGTCGATGACATCAAGTGGTGATGGTCATCGGGTTCGAGGAGTCCAAATGCAAGATGAGAAGCCGGAGGTTATATGCTTTGAAGCTTGCGGTCCACATCATGATAATGTGCATGTGAAGATGAGCTTAAGTTAAGGCTTCCCTCACTGCAATATGAGGAAGCAGTTCGAGTATCTTCACCAAGTGGTTGTGGACAAGAAAGGAATTCCAACTTGAGGCAAGCATTAAAGTCATCATCAAACTCAAGTTGTACTTGCAAGGCAATGGTATAACTTAGCTAGGTTTTCCTAGTTTTGCTGGTCTCATAGTGCTTGGTGGGAGACCGGATTATAGGTTTGATGGTCGTACTATCAAGAGGGACTTTTGGGCGAGCAACTTGATCACGTTGCACCTAGATAGCTCAAAACTCTTCATTACTTGCATCATTATTTCTTGACCTTGGGTGGTTCTCTATGTGAGGACCTTGGGCTTTTCCATAGCTTCAAAACGAGCCCAAGATCATCAAATTTGGAGTCTGTATGCCAAGTTATCACTGTTTCAGTGGGTTGCTGCAAGCAGTTCTGGGTACCCCGTGGACACGGGGTTTTTGACCCCCGTGGGCACAGGGCCCCGTGCGCACGGGCTGGTACCATGCGCATGGGACCCCGTGGGCATGGGTTCTAAACTCCCGTGGGCATGGGGTGTGTAGGAACTGCCCATTGAGCCCCAACGACTAGTTTTGGGTTTTGGCTATTTAAGGGCTCCTTCCTCCCACCGGTTGGGGGGTTGTTCATACACTTTCTAAACATCATTTTGATCATCATACCACCTCTCCCAAACCCCTACCCCCCCTTCTATGTGAAGGGGGATTTGTGGATGGATCTTGGAGTCATTTGTTGATTTCCTCCATTGCATCCCCTCTCTTCAATCTCCTACTTTCTTGAGTTGCATCTTGTGAGATTGAGAAAGTGAGTTGAGAATTTGTTGCTTTACCTTGCATTGCATTTGTTGCATTAGTTTGAGCTCCCCGCAGCGATTTGTTCGTGTGAGAGCCCGTGAGTTTATTACTGTTGGAGGCTTCACCTCCTAGACGGTTTGGTGATATCTTTGAGAAGTTTGTGAAGAGGCCTAGGTGGCCAAGGTTCCTCCGGAAGCTTCCTTTTGTGGTGTGCTTCGGGGAAGGGTGTGAAGTGGCCTAGGTGGTCAAGTTCCTCCAAAAGCTTCCATGGTTGCGGTGTGCTCCGGAGAAGTTTGTAAAGTTGTGGTGGTCGCCTTCAAGACCAATCCCGAGTGAACCGAGGCTCATCCGTTGGGGTGACTTGGAAGGGAGAATACGGTGAGTCACTTGGTGACGGTGTTGGTGTCAAAACCGGCGGATCTCGGGTAGGGGGTCCCGATCTATGCATCTTAGGCTGATGGTAATAGGAAGCAAGCGACACAATGTTTACCCAGGTTTGGGCCCTCTCGATGGAGGTAAAACCCTACTTCCTGCTTGATTAATGTTGAAGATATGAGTAGTACAAGAGTAGATCTACCACGAGATCGTAGAGGCTAAATCCTAAGAGCTAGCCTATGATGGTATGATTGTAATTGTGATCGGCCTTCTAAGGACCATCCTCTCCGGTTTATATAGACACCGGAAGGGCTAGAGTTTACATGGAGTCGGTTACAAGGAAGGAAATATAATATCCGGATCGCCAAGCTTGTCTTCCATGCAAAGGAGAGTCCCTTACGGACACGGGCCGAAGTCTTGAGTCTTGTATCTTCACGCTTCAATAGTCCGGACGATGTATATAGTCCGGCTGTCCGGATACCCCCTAATCCAGGACTCCCTCAGTAGCCCCTGAACCAGGCTTCAATGACGATGAGTCCGGCGTGCAGTCTTGTCTTCGGCATTGCAAGGCAGGTTCCTCCTTCCGAATATTCCAAGATTATTATGGAACACGTAGACCATGTCCGGGTCTGCTATGACGAATAGTGTTTGGTTCTGCAAGATGATCTTCACACACCATTGTAGGGAACATAGCATAAATCCGTTCTGCTAGCAATCTTCGTACGTCGTGCTCTTGCATAGTGGCCTGGTCCAACACGAACCGGCGTTTCCTGCCCCGTTGCGAGGCGGTTTTATTGGCACGTCCTGCAAAGGAGAGATCGTGTTCCTCTTATTACGGGATCTTTCATCAATATGGGCGTGTGTGACCCCACGGCGACCGTTGGTATGACTCTGCGTATTCTAGATAAGTCTCAAGCGGTCACGCTGAGGACTCTTGATATTCATCCCTTTTATAAAGGGGTCGAGGCCTACGCCTCTTTTCCACCTCCCTTACTTCTTCTCGCACCTCGAGTTCTAACACCCAAGACCTAAGCTCCAACACCCCAGATCCTCCAACATGTCCGGATCCAACGCAAAAGGCCGGTGGGTGGCCTCCTCGATCCAAGAGGAGGACATTACCAAGCTTAGGGAGGTCGGATACCTGACCGCCGATATCCAGCACATGCTTTCTGCTCCAGGGCAGGTTATCCCCACGCCGAAGCCCAATGAGAGCGTCGTATTTGTCCCTCACTTCCTCCGAGGCCTGGGCCTCACCCTCGACCCCTTTGTGAGGGGGCTCATGTTCTACTATGGCTTGGATTTTCATGATCTGGCTCCAGACGCTATCCTTCATATCTCATCGTTCATTATTGTGTGCGAGGCTTTTCTCCACGTCAATCCACACTTCGGCTTATGGCTCAAGACCTTCAATGCAAAGCCGAAGATAATCGAGGGGCAACATGCGGAGTGCGGAGGTGCTGTGATAAGCAGGAACATCGATGCCCCATGGCCAGAGGGTTCTTTCTCGGAAGTATCCGATGTATAGCAACGGAGGTGATTTTATGTTACGGCTCCCAGAGGCACAAAGTGGGTAGCCGCCCCCGAGTTCCGCTCGGGCCCTCCGTCACAGCTGGCGTCTTGGACCGACGTAGGACGGAATTGGGGGCCCGCTGGTGATATACCTGTTGGAAATATGCCCTAGAGGCAATAATAAAATGGTTATTATTATATTTCTTTGTTCTTGGTAATTGTTTGTTATTCATGCTATAATGTATTATCCGGAAATCGTAATACACGTGTGAATACATAGACCACAACATGTCCCTAGTGAGCCTCTAGTTGACTAGCTCGTTGATCAACAGATAGTCATGGTTTCCTGACTATGGACATTGGATGTCATTGATAACGGGATCACATCATTAGGAGAATGATGTGATGGACAAGACCCAATCCTAAGCATAGCTCAAAGATCGTGTAGTTCGTTTAGCTAGAGCTTTTCTAAATGTCAAGTATCATTTCCTTAGACCATGAGATTGTGCAATTCACGGATACCGTAGGAGTGCTTTGAGTGTGCCAAACGTCACAACGTAACTGGGTGACTATAAAGGTGCTCTACGGGTATCTCCGAAAGTGTCTGTTGGGTTGGCACGAATCGAGACTGGGATTTGTCACTCCGTATGACGGAGAGGTATCTCTGGGCCCACTCGTAATGCATCATCATAATGAGCTCAATGTGACCATGTGTCTGGTCACGGGATCATGCATTACGGTACGAGTAAAGTGACTTGCCGATAACGAGATTAAACGAGGTATTGGGATACCGACGATCGAGTCTCGGGCAAGTAACGTACCGATTGACAAAGGGCGTTGTATACGGGGTTGTTTGAATCCTCGACATAGTGGTTCATCCGATGAGATCATCGAGGAGCATGTGGGAGTCAACATGGGTATCCAGATCCCGTTGTTGGTTATTGACCGGAGAGGCGTCTCGGTCATGTCTGCATGTCTCCCGAACCCGTAGGGTCTACACACTTAAGGTTCGGTGATGCTAGGGTTGTAGAGATATGAGTATGCAGTAAACCGAAAGTTGTTCGGAGTCCCGGATGAGATCCCGGACGTCACGAGGAGTTCCGGAATGGTCCGGAGGTAAAGAATTATATATAGGAAGTCGAGTTTCGGCCATCGGGAAAGTTTCGAGGGTCACCGGTATTGTACCGGGACCACCGGAAGGGTCCCGGGGGTCCACCGGGTGGGGCCACCTATCCCGGAGGGCCCCATGGGCTGAAGTGGGAGGGCAACCAGCCCCTGGTGGGCTGGTGCCCCCCCCTTGGGCCCCCCCTACGCCTAGGGTTGGAAACCCTAGGGTGGGGGCGCCTCCACTTGCCTTGGGGGGCAAGGCACCCCCTTGGCCGCCGCCCCCCCTAGGAGATCCCATCTCCTAGGGCCGGCGCCCCCCCTAGGGGCCCTATATAAAGAGGGGGGAGGGAGGGTATCCGCACCCATTCTCTTGGCGCCTCCCTCTCCCTCTGCTGCACCTCTCCCTCTCGCAGACGCTTGTCGGAGCCCTGCCGAGATCCCTGCTGCATCCACCACCACGTCGTCGTGCTGCTGGATATTCATCAACCTCTCCTTTCCCCTTGCTGGATCAAGAAGGAGAAGACGTCTCCCTGACCGTATGTGTGTTGAATGCGGAGGTGCCGTCTGTTCGGCGCTAGCATCTCCGGTGATTTGGATCACGACGAGTACGACTCCCTCAACCCCGTTCTCTTGAACGCTTCCGCTCGATCTACAAGGGTATGTAGATGCACTCCTCTCTCTCGTTGCTAGATGAACTCATAGATTGATCTTGGTGAAAATGTAGGAATTTTTTTATTTTCTGCAACGTTCCCCTATAGTGGCATCATGAGCTAGGTCTATGCGTAGTTCTCTTTGCATGAGTAGAACACAATTTTGTTGTGGGCGTAGATGTTGTCTACTTTCTTGCCACTACTAGTCTTATTTTGCTTGAGCAGTATTGTGGGATGAAGCGGCCCGGACCAACCTTACACGTACGCTTACGTGAGACAGGTTCCACCGACTGACATGCACTAGTTGCATAAGGTGGCTAGCGGGTGTCTGTCTCTCCCACTTTAGTTGGAGCGGATTCGATGAAAAGGGTCCTTATGAAGGGTAAATAGAAGTTGACAAATCACGTTGTGGCTTTTACGTAGGTAAGAAAACGTTCTTGCTAGAACCCTATTGCAGCCACGTAAAACATGCAACAACAATTAGAGGACGTCTGACTTGTTTTTGCAGCATATGATTTGTGATGTGATATGGCCAAAAGTTGTGATGAATGATGAATGATATATTGTGATGTATGAGATCATGTTCTTGTAATAGGAATCACGACTTGCATGTCGATGAGTATGACAACCGGCAGGAGCCATAGGAGTTGTCTTAATTATTGTATGACCCGCGTGTCAATAATTTAATGTCATGTAATTACTTTACTTTATTGTTAAACCGTTAGCCATAGTAGTAGAAGTAATAGTTGGCGAGCAACTTCATGGAGACACGATGATGGAGATCATGATGATGGAGATCATGGTGTCATGCCGGTGACGAAGATGATCATGGAGCCCCGAAGATGGAGATCAAAGGAGCTATATGATATTGGCCATATCATGTCACTGTTTAATTGCATGTGATGTTTATTATGTTTATGCATCTTGTTTACTTAGAATGACGGTAGTAAATAAGATGATCCCTCATAATAATTTCAAGAAAGTGTTCACCCTAACTGTGCACTGTTGCGAAAGTTCGTCGTTACGAAGCACCACGTGATGATCGGGTGTGATAGATTCTAACGTTCACATACAACGGGTGTAAGATAGATTTACACATGCAAAACACTTAGGTTAACTTGACAAGCCTAGCATGTACAGACATGGCCTCGGAACACAAGAGACCGAAAGGTCGAACATGAGTCGTATGGAAGATACGATCAACATGGAGATGTTCACCGATGATGACTAGTCCGTCTCACGTGATGATCGGACACGGCCTAGTCGACTCGGATCATGTATCACTTAGATGACTAGAGGGATGTCTAATCTGAGTGGGAGTTCATTAAATAATTTGATTAGATGAACTTAATTATCATGAACTTAGTCTAAAAACCTTTGCAAATATGTCTTGTAGATCAAATGGCCAACGCTCATGTCCACCTCAACTTCAACGCGTTCCTAAAGAAAACCAAACTGAAAGATGATGGCAGCAACTATACGGACTGGGTCCGGAACCTGAGGATCATCCTCATAGCTGCAAAGAAAGATTATGTCTTAGAAGCACCGCTAGGTGAAGCTCCCATCCTAGAGAACCAAGACGTCATGAACGCTTGGCAGTCTCGTGCTGATGATTACTCCCTCGTTCAGTGCGGCATGCTTTATAGCTTAGAACCAGGGCTTCAAAAGCGTTTTGAGCAACACGAAGCATATAGAGATGTTCGAAGAGCTGAAAATGGTTTTCCAAGCTCATGCCCGGGTCGAGAGATATGAAGTCTCCGACAAGTTCTTCAGCTGTAAGATGGAGGAAAATAGTTCTGTCAGTGAGCACATACTCAAAATGTCTGGGTTGCACAACCGCTTGACTCAGCTGGGAGTTAATCTCCCGGATGACGCGGTTATTGACAGAATCCTTCAGTCGCTTCCACCGAGCTACAAGAGCTTTGTGATGATCTTCAATATGCAGGGAATGGAAAAGACCATTCCTGAAGTATATTCAATGCTGAAATCAGCAGAGGTAGAGATCAAAAAGGAACATCAAGTGTTGATGGTGAATAAAACCACTAAGTTCAAGAAAGGCAAGGGTAAGAAGAACTTCAAGAAGGACGGCAAGGAAGTTGCCACGCCCGGTAAGCCAGCTGCCGGGAAGAAGTCAAAGAATGGACCCAAGCCTGAGACTGAGTGCTTTTATTGCAAAGGGAAGGGTCACTGGAAGCGGAACTGCCCCAAATACTTAGCGGACAAGAAGGCCGGCAACACTAAAGGTATATGTGATATACATGTAATTGATGTGTACCTTACCAGTGCTCGTAGTAGCTCCTGGGTATTTGATACCGGTGTCGTTGCTCATATTTGTAACTCAAAGCAGGAGTTGCGGAATAAGCGGAGACTGGCGAAGGATAAGGTGACGATGCGCGTCGGGAATGGTTCTAGAGTCGATGTGATCGCAGTCGGCACGCTACCTCTACATTTACCTACGGGATTAGTTTTAAACCTCAATAATTGTTATTTAGTGCCAGCTTTGAGCATGAACATTGTATCTGGATCTCGTTTAATACGAGATGGCTACTCATTTAAATCCGAGAATAATGGTTGTTCTATTTATATGAGAGATATGTTTTATGGTCATGCCCCGATGGTCAATGGTTTATTCTTAATGAATCTCGAACGTGATGTTACACATATTCATAGTGTGAATACCAAAAGATGTAAAGTTGATAACGATAGTCCCACATACTTGTGGCACTGCCGCCTTGGTCACATTGGTGTCAAGCGCATGAAGAAGCTCCATGCTGATGGACTTTTAGAGTCTCTCGATTATGAATCATTTGACACATGCGAACCATGCCTCATGGGCAAAATGACCAAGACTCCGTTCTCCGGAACAATGGAGCGAGCAACCAACTTATTGGAAATCATACATACTGATGTGTGCGGTCCAATGAGCGTTGAGGCTCGCGGAGGATATCGTTATGTTCTCACTCTCACTGATGACTTAAGTAGATATGGGTATGTCTACTTGATGAAACACAAGTCTGAGACCTTTGAAAAGTTCAAGGAATTTCAGAATGAGGTAGAGAATCAACGTGACCGAAAGATAAAGTTCTTACGATCAGATCGTGGAGGAGAATATTTAAGTCACGAATTTGGTACGCACTTAAGGAAATGTGGAATCGTTTCACAACTCACGCCGCCTGGAACACCTCAGCGTAACGGTGTGTCCGAACGTCGTAATCGCACTTTATTGGATATGGTGCGATCTATGATGTCTCTTACCGATTTACCGCTATCTTTTTGGGGATACGCTCTAGAGACAGCTACATTCACTTTAAATAGGGCACCGTCTAAATCCGTTGAGACGACACCGTATGAATTATGGTTTGGGAAGAAACCTAAGCTGTCGTTTCTAAAAGTTTGGGGATGCGATGCTTATGTCAAGAAACTTCAACCTGAAAAGCTCGAACCCAAGTCGGAAAAATGCGTCTTCATAGGATACCCTAAGGAAACCATTGGGTATACCTTCTACCTTAGATCCGAAGGCAAGATCTTTGTTGCCAAGAACGGGTCCTTTCTGGAGAAAGAGTTTCTCTCGAGAGAAGTAAGTGGGAGGAAAGTGGAACTTGATGAAGTACTACCTCTTGAACCGGTAAGTAGCGCAGCTCAGGAAGATGTTCCTGTGGTGCCTACACCGACTGGAGAGGAAATTAATGATGATGATCAAGGTACTTCGGATCAAGTTGCTACTGAACTTCGTAGGTCCACAAGGACACGTTCCACACCAGAGTGGTATGGCAACCCTGTCCTGGAAATCATGTTGTTAGACAACGGTGAACCTTCGAACTATGAAGAAGCGATGGCGGGCCCAGATTCCAACAAATGGCTTGAAGCCATGCAATCCGAGATAGAATCCATGTATGAAAACAAAGTATGGACTTTGACAGACTTGCCCGATGATCGGCGAGCGATAGAAAACAAATGGATCTTTAAGAAGAAGACGGACGCGGATGGTAATGTTACCATCTATAAAGCTCGACTTGTCGCTAAGGGTTATCGGCAAGTTCAAGGGGTTGACTACGATGAGACTTTCTCTCCCGTAGCGAAGCTGAAGTCCGTCCGAATCATGTTAGCAATTGCCGCATACTATGATTATGAGATATGGCAGATGGACGTCAAAACGGCATTCCTTAACGGTTATCTTAAGGAAGAACTGTATATGATGCAGCCGGAAGGTTTTGTCGATCCTAAGAATGCTAACAAGGTATGCAAGCTCCAGCGATCCATTTATGGGCTGGTGCAAGCATCTCGGAGTTGGAACATTCGCTTTGATGAGATGATCAAAGCGTTTGGGTTTATGCAGACTTATGGAGAAGCCTGCGTTTACAAGAAAGTGAGTGGGAGCTCTGTAGCATTTCTCATATTATATGTAGATGACATACTTTTGATGGGAAATGATATAGAACTTTTGGACAGCATTAAGGCCTACTTGAATAAGTGTTTTTCAATGAAGGACCTTGGAGAAGCTGCTTACATATTAGGCATCAAGATCTATAGGGATAGATCGAGACGCCTCATAGGTCTTTCACAAAGCACATACCTTGATAAGATATTGAAGAAGTTCAATATGGATCAGTCCAAGAAAGGGTTCTTGCCTGTATTGCAAGGTGTGAGATTGAGCTCGGCTCAATGCCCGACCACGGCAGAAGATAAAGAAGAGATGAGTGTCATCCCCTATGCCTCAGCCATAGGATCTATTATGTATGCCATGTTGTGTACCAGACCCGATGTAAACCTTGCCGTAAGTTTGGTAGGAAGGTACCAAAGTAATCCCGGCAAGGAACACTGGACAGCGGTCAAGAATATCCTGAAGTACCTGAAAAGGACAAAGGACATGTTTCTCGTTTATGGAGGTGACGAAGAGCTCGTCGTAAAGGGTTACGTCGACGCTAGCTTCGACACAGATCTGGATGACTCTAAGTCACAAACCGGATACGTGTATATTTTGAATGGTGGGGCAGTAAGCTGGTGCAGTTGCAAGCAAAGCGTCGTGGCGGGATCTACATGTGAAGCGGAGTACATGGCAGCCTCGGAGGCAGCGCATGAAGCAATCTGGGTGAAGGAGTTCATCACCGACCTAGGAGTCATACCCAATGCGTCGGGGCCGATCAAACTCTTCTGTGACAACACTGGAGCTATTGCACTTGCCAAGGAGCCCAGGTTTCACAAGAAGACCAGGCACATCAAGCGTCGCTTCAACTCCATTCGTGAAAATGTTCAAGATGGAGACATAGATATTTGTAAAGTACATACGGACCTGAATGTGGCAGATCCGTTGACTAAACCTCTCCCTAGGGCAAAACATGATCAACACCAGAATTCCATGGGTGTTCGATTCATCACAATGTAACTAGATTATTGAACTCTAGTGCAAGTGGGAGACTGTTGGAAATATGCCCTAGAGGCAATAATAAAATGGTTATTATTATATTTCTTTGTTCATGATAATTGTCTGTTATTCATGCTATAATTGTATTATCTGGAAATCGTAATACACGTGTGAATACATAGACCACAACATGTCCCTAGTGAGCCTCTAGTTGACTAGCTCGTTGATCAACAGATAGTCATGGTTTCCTGACTATGGACATTGGATGTCATTGATAACGGGATCACATCATTAGGAGAATGATGGGATGGACAAGATCCAATCCTAAGCATAGCTCAAAGATCGTGTAGTTCGTTTAGCTAGAGCTTTTCCAAATGTCAAGTATCATTTCCTTAGACCATGAGATTGTGCAACTCCCGGATACCATAGGAGTGCTTTGGGTGTGCCAAACGCCGCAACGTAACTGGGTGACTATAAAGGTGCACTACGGGTATCTCCAAAAGTGTCTGTTGGGTTGGCACGAATCGAGACTGGGATTTGTCACTCCGTATGACGGAGAGGTATCTCTGGGCCCACTCGATAATGCATCATCATAATGAGCTCACTGTGACCAAGTGTCTGGTCATGGGATCATGCATTATGGTACGAGTAAAGTGACTTGCCGGTAACAAGATTAAACGAGGTATTGGGATACCGACGATCGAGTCTCGGGCAAGTAACGTACCGATTGACAAAGGGCGTTGTATACGGGGTTGTTTGAATCCTCGACATAGTGGTTCATCCGATGAGATCATCGAGGAGCATGTGGGAGACAACATGGGTATCCAGATCCCGTTGTTGATTATTGACCGGAGAGGCGTCTCGGTCATGTCTGCATATCTCCCGAACCCGTAGGGTCCACACACTTAAGGTTCGGTGACGCTAGGGTTGTAGAGATATGAGTATGCAGTAAACCGAAAGTTGTTCGGAGTCCCGGATGAGATCCCGGACGTCACGAGGAGTTCCGGAATGGTCCGGAGGTAAAGAATTATATATAGGAAGTCAGGTTTCGGCCATCGGGAAAGTTTCGGGGTCACCGGTATTGTACCGGGACCACCGGAAGGGTCCCGGGGGTCCACCGGGTGGGGCCACCTATCCCGGAGGGCCCCATGGGCTGAAGTGGGAGGGGAACCAGCCCCTGGTGGGCTGGTGCGCCCCCCCTTGGGCCCCCCTGCGCCTAGGGTTGGAAACCCTAGGGTGGGGGCGCCTCCACTTGCCTTGGGGGCAAGGCACCCCCTTGGCCGCCGCCCCCCTAGGAGATCACATCTCCTAGGGCCAGCGCCCCCCCTAGGGGCCCTATATAAAGAGGAGGGAGGGAGGGCAGCCGCAACCATGCTCTTGGCGCCTCCCTCTCCCTCTGCTGCACCTCTCCCTCTCGCAGACGCTTCGCGAAGCCCTGCCGAGATCCCTGCTGCATCCACCACCACGCCGTCGTGCTACTGGATCTTCATCAACCTCTGCTTTCCCCTTGCTGGATCAAGAAGGAGGAGACGTCTCCCTGACCGTACGTGTGTTGAACGCGGAGGTGCCGTCCGTTCGGCGCTAGGATCTCCGGTGATTTGGATCACGACGAGTACGACTCCCTCAACCCCGTTCTCTTGAACGCTTCCGCTCGATCTACAAGGGTATGTAGATGCACTCCTCTCTCTCGTTGCTAGATGAACTCATAGATTGATCTTGGTGAAACCGTAGGAATTTTTTTTTATTTTCTGCAACGTTCCCCTACAATACCAGTATTGCAGAGTCGCATCCGGGAGCTTCTTGAGAGTGACATAAATCTTGTCAGCGTAATTCAAGTGATGTTAATCCGACGGGTGTTTTCGTGCAAACGTCGGCCTCCCCGGATGTGGGAATTCAATCTGGAGGGTCCGCGGACTATTAAGCACTTCTTCGAACTGAAGCTCAAAGGGATGTGCAAATCATTCTTCGGACCACAAGTAAAGTGTCCGGACACCACCGAGGATGCGGGCCTAAGCTGCAATCGCCTAGACGCCCAAGTAAGTAACCTTAAAGCCGGACACTTCGTTTATATTTGTCATAATCATTATTCCGATAAACCCTCCGTGGCCAGGAATGGCTCATCAAGGCGGAGAGAATCAGGTGTCCGGCGCCACTTCCTGAAGGCTCGCCTGGCCCAACCATGGCCAAGATGCTTGGCCGGGTGCTCAGCAAAATCCCCTCAGGTAAAGGCAAAGGAAAGGGCGGTGAAGCCGAACTTCACACACTAGCATCCAAACCGGGGGAATTGTTACCTCCCTTGGGGAGGATAGTCGGGAAGGGGAGGTTAAAGCCTCCTCCCCGCGCGGGAGGAAGAGGGCCTCCTCCGAAGACTTGGAGGCGGAGATGCCCAAACAAGGGAAGAAGTCATCACCAGGGGGCTCTGCGGCGACGGGCACCCTCACCATGTCGTGCCCACCAACGGGATAGCCCTCCGCCGAGTTGCAAGTTAATCATTAATTTGAAGGTGTGGTGTTTCTCCAAGATCCATAATCGGGACTTCGTCTTTTGAAGTCCGGCGAGCAGCTCCTCTCAACAGAGTTCGTCTTCGGGGGATCTTCCTCCAGAGATGATGGAGAGTGAGACCCCACCCACCTCTCCGCCTCATGAAGCGGGCGACACTGAGGTGTCGTCACGGAGGAGTCCGAATCTGGCGAAGCCAGAAGCGAACACGTCAGTCGCCCTGATCCCGGAGCGTTCGGCTCCCATGGGGGGCGATGAGAAGGGTCCGGCACAGTTTAATGTTCGGCCGGACGTACTGACAGGCCTTCTGGAGCGAGCCGTGCTCTCGGAGGGGCACCGCTCTTTAATGAGCATGGTGCTTACGAGGATTTCATCCACTACCAGCGGTTTGAATGAGGCATTTACAAGCCTGCTCAAAGGCTTTGAGGTATGTCGTGAAAAATGCACTATTTTTTGGTTGTGAAGCACGCGCTAGGTGCGCTCCCTATGGGTAGTAGCCCTTGAGACTCTGGTTGCCCGCCATAGGCGCAAACAGGGGATCATATAGTAATGGTTGCGCTGTACGTGTGCGCAGGTGTCTAAGGATCCGGCAGCTGACCAGTCTGTTGAAGTTGCCGAACTAAGGAGGCAGATCGGATCAATCGATGCCGATATCACGCTGGTGAACAAGAGGCTGGAAGAGTCACAGGGTATGAGCTCTGCTTCCCTTATTATGTTTTATATAGGAAAATGCGAGAGGGGCATAATATTAATGCAATGTGTTTGCACTACAGATGGTGTTGCTGACATGGAGGCCCTTAGGGCGGAACTTGCTCAGGCCAAGGAACAAGCTCGGGCTAGCAATGCGGCTGCCCTAAAGGCGGCCGAAGAATTGAGAGCCGAACAGGCTGCTCATCGCCGAAGCGAGGAAAAGATAGCCGAAATGGCTGGAGAGTTAAAAAATGCCACCGACCAGTATGTACTCCTTGAAAAGGAGAATAAGGCTAGTTCGGTCGAGCTGGACAAGGCACTTAATGCCGACAAGGAGATGCGGACCGAGATCCGGGGTATGCGGGAGGAGCTCCAACAGGCCGACAAAATCGTGGCTGGGGACTCCTACTTCCTGCGGACGAAGTTTTTGGATCCAAAGTATGCTTCCCTGGCTGGGCGCTGGAGTCCTGCACACGCATATGCGGACTTGGCGAATAGTACAGCTGACGCTGCCAAGTTTTTCGAGGATCAAGGTGATAAGGAAGTGGAGAAGCTTTTCTGGTTGCAATTCAATGCTCCCACTCTCCCGCAGCCGTTAAATGAGAAGATGGTTGCTGTGGCGGAGCTTCATAGGTTGTCCGGGCTTGCAATGTGGTCTGTAATAGACCATCTTTGGCTGAAGGGGCCTAAGTCGGACAGTTATTTTGGTTTGGTGCAACAATTTCTTGGGCCGTGTCTCGGATCAATGTCATGAGGAGGTCGGCGTGCATAGAGGGTGCATGAATGGCTCTTGCCCGCGTTAAAGCCTATTGGACTGATATGGAGGCCACAATTATAGCGACCCAGGATCCGGCGGGAGACCGATATCTGGTCGAGCACTACTTGGCGCAGGTCACAGAAGGCGCCCGCCTAATAGAGGCGCAGTGCTCGAAGAATGTTTTGTTCGAGTGATAAGTCGAATCATTGTATAAACAATGTTTATTTTGATTATGAGGCTATATTTATACTTTTTGCCTGAAAATATGATTGTGTCCCCTGTGCGGCCGTTTTCATATGTATAAGTAGTCCGAAAGATAGCAGTCGTTGGCTTCAGCCCCCACGCATACAATGCGGGGGTGTTCGTGAAAATATGCTTAATCACACTTGATCCAACATCTTGGTCCATTAAGGAGGTGATCGCACGTCGAACTAGGCAACCGGACTATATAGCTGTAACACTTTCGCTTAGCCATGGGAGTCTAATGGTGGGGCTACTATCTAACCCCTGGTACCTTCGCATGCATCTGAATACGGGCGCGTGTGTACATGGTCAGGAAACAGCCCTTCGTTAATGCGGAGGAATCCTAAAGATTCCGGTGAATCTTCGAGTGGTTGAACAGTCTCTCGCTGCATCATCACAGTCAGTTTTAGGCTTTCTCTACTGAGGTGCTCATCCGGAATAACCGGGGCACAATCGTAGTAGTTCTCCTTTGGCCGCCTTAGCCGATAATAACGGAACATAAGGCGGCAAACCCAGGAGCCGGGCAATCCCAACATTTGACCAAAGACATGATTCGGAGCTGATGCATATAAGGCCAAACTCGTGACGCCGAACACTCCCGAAGGTGTTCAGGCTTTATAACAGAAGATGGGCTCAAGAATGCCCATTCATTATGAACCATGTGTTTCCAGGTACGTGGGGTAATCTGTCATGGCGAAATGCCAATAACGACAGTATCCTCTGTGGGTATGGAACCCATGGGATGGTTTAAACAACAAGAGGCAATAGAAAAGGTTTACACAGGGGCTTAATCTAAAAAGAAACATGTTGAACGGGGCCCTGCTGCACGTCTACGCCTTTGTCTCCGTTGTGCCGTATCCTAGAAGGGTATCGCGCGAACGTTGTCTGTGGAAAAAAGGAAAACTCATAGGAGAGTACAACGTGAGTATGCAATGGATAGTAAAAGTGTAAGATGTTGGCCTGCCAATAAGGTTGAGCCCAGTGTGGGGCTGTATTAAATATTTATAGCCCTTGGTTTCCGCTATGGGATTACATATACGGTGCCCTGGTTGAATTTTATCTGGGCTACCGGACTCGTCTAACCGTGTCTGTGTCTTAATGACCAGTCATGTTTTCTGATATTGGAGGCCGCTTATAGTCCGGCCGTCAGGGCCGTCGTGTGTTCCTCTGCGCGTGAAGAGCGCTTTGTGATTCCGCTAACAGTGATGACGCCACGGGGACCGGGCATCCTGAGTGTAAGGTAGCCATAGTGCAGCAATGCGTTGAAGCGGGCGAAGGCCGTTCTTCCAAGCAATGTGTGATAGCTGCTTTGGAAGGGTGCGATGGTGAAGAGTAATTCTTCGCTTCTGGAGTTGCCTGGGGAGCCGAATGTTACTTCCAGGACGACGGAGCCCCTGCCGTAGGCTTCAACGCCTGGTATCACCCCTTCAAAGGTGGTGTTGCTTTGGCTAATTCTGGATGGGTTTATCCCCATTCTGCGGACAGTGTCCTCGTATATTAAACTGAGACTACTGCCGCCGTCTATGAGGAGACGGGTGAGACGGTATCTGTCGATTATTAGGTCAAGCACCAAGGCATGTGATCCTCTGCGCCGAATACTAGTTTGGTCGTCCATGTGATCGAAAGTGATCGGACGAGACATCCAGTAGTCAGATGTGGGTACGATGGGCTCTACATCGTGCGCGTCTCTGAGCACGCGTTCATGCCTTCTCGTGAATGTGTGAGTCGCGTGGATCATGTTTACTGTTTTAACCTCTGGCGGTAATTTTTTCTGTCCCCCAGTGTTTGTGTGGCGAGGTTCGTCCTCGTCTTCACTTGGTGTCCCCCCCCCTTTGTGTTCGGCATTTAATTTGCCGGCCTGCTTGAAGACCTAGCACTCTCTATGGGTGTGGTTCGCAGGTTTCTCCGGGGTGCCATGAATTTGGCATAGTCTGTCCAGGACTCTGTTTAGACCGGACGGTCCCTCTTTATTGCCTTTAAATGGCTTCTTTTGCTGATCAGGTCGAGAGCCCCTGAATCCGGCATTGACCGTTGTGTTATCCGGGCTCTCTTCCTTGTTTTGGCGTTTGTTTATATTACGTCATGGCTTCCCGTTGCCATCCCTTATTTCGGATGTGCTGGGGTCGCTGGTGCCTTTACGGGCTAGCCAGCTTTCTTCACTCGCGCAAAAGCGGGTCATAAGGCTTGTTAAGGCTGCCATTGTCCTTGGCTTTTCTTGGTCGAGGTGTCTGGCGAGCCATTGGTCACGGATGATGTGTTTGAATGCCGCTAAGGCTTCGGCGTCCGGACAATCGACAATTTGATTCTTCTTAGTGAGGAATCTGTTCCAAAGCTTGTGGGCGGACTCTCCGGGCTGTTGGATTATGTGACTTAGATCATCTTCATCCGGAGGCCGGACATAAGTCCCTTGAAAATTGGCCCTGAAAGTGTCTTCGAGTTCCTCCCAACTCCCAATTGAGTTTTCGGGGAGGCTTTTCAACCAGTGTCGAGCTGGTCCCTTCAGCTTGAGGGGAAGGTATTTGATGGCGTGGAGGTCATCCCCACGAGCCATGTGAATATGCAGGATAAAATCCTCGATCCAGACCCCTGGGTCTGTCGTTCCGTCGTATGCCTCTATGTTCACAGGTTTAAAACCTTGTGGGAATTCATGGTCCAGCACTTCTTCGGTGAAGCACAGGGGGTGAGCAGCCCCTCTGTATCTGGACGTGCTGTGGCATGCAGTCGGCTGTTGTTGTGTCTGGAGTTTATTCCGAACTGGTATTTGGCTTGTATGAGCGTTTGGGTGACCATAGTCCCTCGCCGGGGTGTGTCCTTTAGATCCATAGATGGACCTGGCTGCACCGGCTTTCTTATCCAGATGCTCATGCAGATCGTGTGCAGCGTCAGTAGCCATTCTATTGCGGTTGTGGAGCGGTACGTCTGGTCTCCTGGTCGTATTATTCTTTGGTGGAACGGCCTCGTCGTCGAATTCTGGCAGTAGCTTGCGCTTTGGATAGCTTTTTGTATGGCGATCGTCGCCATATCTTTCTTCAGTGTCTAGCACTTTATTCCATCTACGACTGAGGGTTTCCTGTGCGGCTTTGAGCCGTTGCTTCTGCTTCTTTAGACTTCTTGTTGTGGCCATAAGCTTTCGGTGGAGGTTGTCTCGTTCCACCCGTTCGTCCGGAATGATGAATGCATCGTCGTCCGGACTCTGTTCCTGTTCTGGGGCGGTTTCATGAGCTCGTCCCTCCGGATCATTGTGCTCGGGTATTTGCTCCGAACTCGGTTTGGCGTGACCTGGCTCGTCCTGCTCTATCACTGGGTCCATGTGGTTGTTGCTGCCTTCGGGGTTTACTCGTATGTCAATCCTTCTTGCGCTCTTGTCGCTATTTTTACTATTGCTGGACTTTGAGCGGCGTCTGCGCCACCGTTTTGGCTTTTACCCGGGCGTTTTATCTTCTGGATTATCGCCGTCGTCCTTCTTGGGCGTATCCACCATGTATATATCGTGTGACAAGCTAGTAGTCCCGCGCCCCAGAGATTCTGAAGCTTCTCCTGCATCGTCGTCCATACCGTCGATGTCTTCGGATTCGAAGTCAAGAACGTCGGTTAAATCATCGATTGTGGCAATGAAGTGGGTGGTGGGTGGGCAACGAATTCCTTTGTCGCCTGCTTCCCACTCAGGCCGGACATAGTTCGCCCCAGAGCCTCCAGACAAAGAGAGAGACTTTAATGAGTCTATCATGTCGTCGAAGGGCGAGTGCTGGAAGATATCCGCAGCGGTAAACTCCATGACCGGAGCCCAACCTGGCTCGGCTGGTTCGAGGGTATGCGGACCGGGACCAACAACCGGACACGAGTCCGAGGGCCTGGGGCTACAGGCCTCCACAAAGGTGAGACCTGTGTTCAGCTCCACTGCCAATGAGTATGCGGCCTGCGGGGCGGGGTCCACCCCTCCGTCCTTAGGCAGCACAACCTGCACCGGATTTAGATCCGGGGCTACTGCAGGGGTGATACCCCGAGCATTGTCCGACAGTAGGTCTAGGCCGTGCTCGTTGTGACTGTCCGGCACTCCTGGCACAGGCCCGAATCCGTCGAAGATCAAGTCTCCGCGAATATCCGCCGTGTAGTTCAAGTTTCCGAACCTGACCTGGTGGCCAGGGGCGTAGCTGTCGATCTGCTCCAGATGACCAAGCAAATTAGCCCGCAGTGCGAAGCTGCCGAACACAAAGATCTGTCCAGGGAGAAAAGTTTCACCCGGGATGGTGTTGTTGGCGATTGAAGACGCCATCAGGCCTCAAAGCGACGACACAGAGGAACTCTCAATGAAAGCACCAATGTCGGTGTCAAAACCGGCGGATCTTGGGTAGGGGGTCCCGATCTGTGCGTCTTAGGCTGATGGTAACAGGAAGCAAGGGATACAATGTTTACCCAGGTTCGGGCCCTCTCGATGGAGGTAAAACCCTACTTCCTGCTTGATTAATATTGAAGATATGAGTAGTACAAGAGTAGATCTACCACGAGACCGTAGAGGCTAAACTCTAAGAGCTAGCCTATGATGGTATGATTGTAATTGTGATCGGCCTTCTAAGGACCAAGCTCTCCGGTTTATATAGACACCGGAGAGGGCTAGGGTTTACATGGAGTCGGTTACAAGGAAGGAAATATAATATCCGGATCGCCAAGCTTGTCTTCCATGCAAAGGAGAGTCCCTTTCGGACACGGGCCGAAGTCTTGAGTCTTGTATCTTCACGCTTCAATAGTCCGGACGATGTACATAGTCCGACTGTGCGGATACCCCCTAATCCAGGACTCCCTCAGAAGGCTCAGAGCTTTGGCTTTGACACCGCTCTAATGGAGATTAGCACTCTCACGAGTGTGAACTTCGGGATAAATCCACGTCCCTGACTCACTTGTGGTTATCTCATACCCACACCCTTTACTTTCTGCAATTCATACTTGCTCATATTGATATATCTTGTGCTAGTTGAATTGCTTAGGTGTTCCTACATTTCCATATCTTGTGATATAGTTTGTGCTTGCTAGTTTCCTAAAGTGCCTCTCTTGTTTAGCATAGGTTGTTGGTGCACTTAGTTGAGCCTACCATATTTAGAATTTGTGCTTGAAAAGTATCCGTTAGTTTAATTCCGCATTAGGATAAAGCCAAATTCGTAAAAGTTTTAAAACGCTTATTCACCCCCGCCCCCTCTAGTCGTCATCTAGATCATTTCAACATCCCAGTGCACCAGGACAGGTGGCACTGGCAGTATTGGCAGGCGGTGCCCTATCCGGATGTCTTAAGGGAATATGCCCTAGAGGCAATAATAAAGTTGTTATTTTATATTCCCTTATTCTTGATAAAGTTTTATTATTCATGCTAGAATTGTATTGATCAGAAACTTAAATACATGTGTGAATACATAAACAAATATCGTGTCCCTACTAAGCCTTAACTAGACTAGCTCGTTGATCAAAGATGGTTAAGGTTTCCTAACCATAGACATGTTTTGTCATTTGATAACCAGATCACGTCATTAGGAGAATGATATGATGGACAATACCCATCCATTTAGCTTTGCATAATGATCGTTCAGTTTATTGCTATTGCTTTCTTCATGTCAAATAAATATTCCTTCGACTATGAGATTATGCAACTCCCGGATACTGGAGGAATACCATTTTTGCTATCAAACATCACAACGTAACTGGGAGATCATAAAGATGCTCTACAGGTATCTCCGAAGGTGTTTGTTGAGTTGGCATAGATCGGTATTAGGATCTGTCACCCCGAGTATCGAAGAGGTATCTCTAGGCCCCCTCGATAATACACATCAAAAGAATCCTGGAAAATGACTAAGGAGTTAGTCACGAGGTGATATATTACAGAACGAGTAAAGAGACTTGCCGGTAACGATATTGAACTTGGTATGAAGATACCAACGATCGTATCTCGGACAAGTAACACACCGATGGACAAAGGGAATTATGTATGTTGTCATAAGTGTTCGGCCAATAAAGATCTTCGTAGAATATGTAGGAGCCAATATGGGCATCCAGGTTCCGCTATTGGTTATTGACCGGAGAGGTGTCTCGGTCATGTCTACATAGTTCTCGAACCCATAGGGTCTGCGCGCTTAACGTTCGTTGACGATATAGTGTTATATGAGTTATATAATTTGCTGGTCGAATGTTGTTGAGTCCCGGATGAGATCACAAACATGACGAGGAGTCTCGAAATGGTTGAGAGGTAAAGATTGATATATAGGACGATGGTATTCAGACACCGGAAGAGTTTCGGAGTGCACCGGGTACTCATCGGGTCATCGGAAGGGGTTCCGGGCACCCCTGGCAAGTGTATGGGCCTTATTGTCCAAGGGGGGGGGACAGACCAGCCCACTAGGTGGCTGGTGCGCCCCTTCCATTGGTTGGCCAGCCCTAGGGGAAAGAAAGGGGAGGGGCGGCCCCTCCTGCCTTTCCCTCCTCAGGAGAGAAAGGAAATGGGGGCGCCACCTCCTCCTTCCTTCCTCACGCACTCCAAATAAGGAAGGGGGCGCCACTTGGAGGAGGACCCCAAGTACGACTCGGCCTACTTGGGGGAGCCTCTTGGCTGCTCCCTCCTCCCCCCACCAATATATATGTGGGAGGGGGCGCCTACCACACTAGAACATTGTCTTAGCCGTGTGCGGCGCCCCCCTCCACCGTTTACAACCCCGGTCATATTTTTGTAGTGCTTAGGCGAAGCCCTGCGGAGATAGCTTCACCATCACCATCACCATCACCACACCGTCTGAAGGAAATATGCCCTAGAGGCAATAATAAAGTTATTGTTTATTTCCTTATTTCATGATAAATGTTTATTATTCATGCTAGAATTGTATTAACCGGAAACATAATACATGTGTGAATACATAGACAAACATAATGTCACTAGTATGCCTCTACTTGACTAGCTCATTAATCAAAGATGGTTAAGTTTCCTAACCATAGACATGAGTTGTTATTTGATTAACGGTATCACATCATTAGGAGAATGATGTGATTGACTTGACCCATTCCGTTAGCCTTAGCACTTGATTGTTTAGTATGTTGCTACTGCTTTCTTCATGACTTATACATGTTCCTATGACTATGAGATTATGCAACTCCTGTTTACTGGAGGAACACTTTGTGTGCTACCAAACATCACAACGTAACTGGGTGATTATAAAGGAGCTCTACAGGTGTCTCCAAAGGTACATGTTGGGTTGGCGTATTTCGAGATTAGGATTTGTCACTCCGATTGTCGGAGAGGTATCTCTGGGCCCACTCGGTAATGCACATCACTATAAGCCTTGCAAGCATTGCAACTAATGAGTTAGTTGCGGGATGATGTATTACGTAACGAGTAAAGAGACTTGCCGGTAACGAGATTGAACTAGGTATTAAGATACCGACGATCAAATCTCGGGCAAGTAACATACCGATGACAAAGGGAAAACGTATGTTGTTATGCAGTTTGACCGATAAAGATCTTCGTAGAATATGTGGGAGCCAATATGAGCATCCAGGTTCCGGTATTGGTTATTGACCGGAGACATGTCTCGGTCATGTCTACATTCTTCTCGAACCCGTAGGGTCCGCACGTTTAAGGTTTCGATGACAGTTATATTATGAGTTTATGAGTTTTGATGTACTGAAGGAGTTCGGAGTCCCGGATGAGATCGGGGACATGACGAGGAGTCTCGAAATGGTCAAGACGTAAAGATCGATATATTGGACGACTATATTCGGACTTCGGAAAGGTTCCGAGTGATTCAGGTATTTTTCAGAGTACCGGAGAGTTACGGGAATTCGCCGGGGAGTATATGGGCCTTATTGGGCCATACGGGAATAGAGGAGAGAGGCCAAAAGGAAGGAGGCCTGCGCCCCCCCCCCCTCTGGTCCGAATTGGACAAGGGGCGCAACCCCCTTTTCCTTCTTCCTCTCCCCCTCTTTCCCCTTCTCCTACTCCAATAAGGAAGGAGGGAGTCCTAGGACTCCCCTTGGCGCGCCCCCTCCTAGGCCGGCCGCCCCCTCCCCCTTGCTCCTTTATATACGGGGGCAGAGGGGCACCTCAAGGCACAACAACAATTGATCCTTGAGATCTCTTAGCCGTGTGCGGTGCCCCCCTCCACCATAGTCCTCGATAATATTGTAGCGGTGCTTAGGCGAAGCCCTGCGACGGTAGAACATCAAGATCGTCACCACGCCATCGTGCTGACGGAACTCTTCCCCGACACTTTGCTGGATCGAAGTCCGGGGATCGTCATTGAGTTGAACGTGTGCTAGAACTCGGAGGTGCCCTAGTTTCGGTGCTTGATCGGTCGGGCCGTGAAGACATACGACTACATCAACCGCGTTGTTATAACGCTTCCGTTTTCGGTCTATGAAGGTACGTGGACACACTCTCCCCTCTCATTGCTATGCATCACCATGATCTTGCATGTGCGTAGGAATTTTTTTGAAATTACTACGTTCCCCAACAGTGGCATCCGAGCCAGTTTGTATGCGTAGATGTTATATGCATGAGTAGAACAGAAGTGAGTTATGGACAATACAAGTCATACTGCTTACCAGCATGTCATACTTTGGTTCGGCGGTATTGTTGGATGAAGTGTCCCGGACCGACATTACGCGTACGCTTACGCGAGACTGGTTCTACCGACGTGCTTTGCACACAGGTGGCTGGCGGGTGTCAGTTTCTCCAACTTTAGTTGAACCGAGTGTGGCTACGCCCGGTCCTTGAGAAGGTTAAAACAACACTAACTTGACGAACTATCGTTGTGGTTTTGATGCGTAGGTAAGAACGGTTCTTGCTCAGCCCATAGCAGCCACGTAAAATTTGCAACAACAAAGTAGAGGACGTTTAACTTGTTTTTGCAAGGCATGTTGTGATGTGATATGGTCAAGACGTGATGAGATATATGTTGTTGTATGAGATGATCATGTTTTGTTGAAGTTATCGGCAACTGGCAGAAGCCCTATGGTTGTCTCTTTGTTGCATAAGATGCAAGTGCCAAATAATTGCTTTACTTTATCGCTATGCGATAGCAATAGTTGCAAGAGCAATAGTTGGCGAGACGACCATGTGACGACACATTGATATAGATCAAGATGATGAAGATCATGGTGTCGTGCCGGTGACGATGGAGATCATGACAGTACTTTGGAGATGGAGATCAAAGGCTCAAGATGATCATGGCCATATCATGTCACATATTTTGATTGCATATGATGTTTACCTGTTATACATCTTATCTTGCTTTGATTGACGGTAGCATTTTAAGATGATCTCTCACTAATTATCAAGAAGTGTTCTCCCTGAGTATGCACCGTTGCGAAAGTTCTTCGTGCTGAGACACCACGTGATGATCGGGTGCGATAGGCTCTACGTTCAAATACAACGAGTGCAAAACAGTTGCACACGCGGAATACTCAGGTTAAACTTGACGAGCCTAGCATATACAGATATGGCCTCGGAACACGGAGACCGAAAAGTCAAACGTGAATCATATAGTAGATATGATCAACATAGTGATGTTCACCATTGAAACTACTCCATCTCACGTGATGATCGGACATGTTTAGTTGATTTGGATCACGTGATCACTTAGATGACTAGAGAGATGTCTGTCTAAGTGGGAGTTCTTAAGTAATATGATTAATTGAACTTTAATTTATCATGAACTTAGTCCTGGTAGTATTTTGCAAATTATGTTGTAGATCAATAGCTCGCGTTGTTGCTTCCCTATGTTTTTGCTTCCCAATGTTTTTATATGTGTTCCTAGAGAAAAACTATGTTGAAAGATGTTAGTAGCAATGATGCGGATTGGATCCGTGATCCGAGGATTATCCTCGTTGTTGCACAGAAGAATTATGTCCTTGATGCACCGCTAGGTGACAGACCTATTGCAGGAGCAGATGCAGACTTTATGAACGTTTGGCTAGCTCAATATGATGACTACTTGATAGTTTTGTGCACCATGCTTTATGGCTTAGAACCGGGACTACAAAAACATTTTTGAAACGTCATGGAACATATAAGATGTTTCAAGAGATGAAATTGGTATTTCAGACTCATGCTCGTGTCAAGAGGTATGAGACCTTTGACAAATACTTCGCCTAAAAGATGGAGGAGAATTGCTCAACTAGTGAGCAAGTACTTAGATTGTCTGAGTACTACAATCGCTTGAATCAAGTGGGAGTTAATCTTCCAGATAAGATAGTGATTGGCAGAGTTCTCTAGTCACCATCACCAAGTTACTGGAACTTCATGATGAACTATAATGCAAGGGATGACGAAAACGATTCCCGAGCTCTTCGTGATGCTGAAATCGACGAAGGTAGAAATCAAGAAAGAGCATCAAGTGTTGATGATTGACAAGACCACTAGTTTCAAGAAAAGGGCAAAGGGAAAGAAAAGGGAACTTCAAGTAGAATGGCAAGCAAGTTGTCACTCCCGCGAAGAATCCCAAAGCTGGACCAAAGCCTAAAACTGAGTGCTTACACTGCAAAGGAAATGGTCACTGGAAGCGGAAATGCCCTGAATATTTGGTGGATAAGAAGGATGGCAAAGTGAACAAGGGTATATTTGATATACATGTTATTGATGTGTACTTTACTAGTGTTTATAGTAGCCCCTGAGTATTTGATACTTGTTCAGTTGCTAAATATTAGTAACTCGAAACAGGAGTTACAGAATAATCAGAGACTAGTTGAGGGTGAAGTGGCAATGAGTGTTGGAAGTATTTCCAAGATTGATATGATCATCATCGCACACTCTCTATACTTTCGGGATTAGTGTTAAACCTAAATAAATGTTATTTGGCATTTGCGTTGAACATGAATATGATTTGATCATGTTCATTGCGATACAATTATTCATTTAAAGTCAAAGAATAATTGTTGTTCTGTTTACATGAATAAAACCTTCGATGGTCATACACCCAATGAAAATAGTTTGTTGGATCTCGATCGTAGTGATACACATATTCATAATATTGATGCCAAAAGATGCAAAGTTAATAATGATAGTGCAACTCATTTGTGGCACTGCTGTTTGGGTCATATCGGTGTAAAGCGCATGAAGAAACTCCATAAAGATGGATTTTTGTAATCACTTGGTTATGAATCATTTGATGCTTGCGAACCATGCCTTTTGGGCAAGATGACTAAAACTCCATTCTCCGGAACAATGGAACGAGCTACTGATTTATTGGAAATAATACATATCGATGTATGCGATCCAATGAGTGTTGATGCTCGTGGCGAGTATCATTATTTTCTGACCTTCACAGATGATTTGAGCAGATATGGGTATATCTACTTAATAAAACACAAGTATGAAACATTTGAAATGTTCAAAGAAATTCAGAGTGAAGTGAAGAATCATCGTAACAAGAAAATAAAGTTTCTACGATCTGATTGTGGAGAAGAATATTTGAGTTACGAGTTTGGCCTTCATATAAAACAATGTGGAATAGTTTCACAGCTCACGCCACATGGAACACCACAGTGTTATGGTGTGTCCGAACATCGTAACCGCACTTTATTGGACATGGTGCGATCTATGCTGTCTCTTATCGATTTACCACTATCATTATGGGGTTATGCATTAGAGACAGCTGCACTCACTTTAAATAGAGCACCATCAAAAATCTGTTGAGACAACACCTTATTAACTGTGGTTTGGCAAGAAACCAAAGTTGTCGTTTCTTAAATTTTGGGGCTGCTATGCTTATGTGAAAAAGTTTCAACCTGATAAACTCGAACCCAAATCGGAGAAGTGCGTCTTCATAGAATACCCAAAGGTAACTATTAGGTACACCTTCTATCACAGACCCGAAGGCAAAATCTTTGTTGCTAAGAATGGATCCTTTCTAGAGAAGGAGTTTCTCTCGAAAGAAGTGAGTGGGAGGAAAGTAGAACTTGATGAGGTAACTGTACCTGCTCCCTTATTGGAAAGTAGTTCATCACAGAAATTAGTTCATGTGATTCCTACACCAATTAGTGAGGAAGCTAATGATGATGATCATGAAGCTTCAGATCAAGTTACTACCGAACCTCGTAGGTCTTCCAGAATAAGATCCGCACCAAATTGGTACAGTAATCCTGTTCTAGAAGTCATGTTACTAGACCATGATGAACCTACGAACTATGAGGAAGCGATGATGAGCCCAGATTCCGCGAAATGGCTTGAGGCCATAAAATCTGAGATAGGATCCATATATGAGAACAAAGTGTGGACTTTGGTTGACTTGCTCGATGATCAGCAAGTCAAGTTAAATAAATGGATCTTCAAGAGGAAGATGGACACTGATAGTAGTGTTACTATCTACAAAGCTCGACTTGTTGCAAAAGGCTTTCGACAAGTTCAAGGTGTTGAATACAATGAGATTTTCTCACTCTTAACGATGCTTAAGTCTGTCCGAATCATGTTAGCAATTGCCACATTTTATGAAATCTGGCAAATGGATGTCAAAACTGCATTCCTTAATGGATTTATTAAAGAAGAGTTGCATATGATGCAACCAGAAGGTTTTGTCAATCCTAAAGATGCTAACAAAATGTGCAAGCTCCAGCGATCCATCTATGGACTGGTGCAAGCATCTCAGAGTTGGAATATACGCTTTGATAAGTTGATCAAAGCATATAGTTTTATACAGACTTGCGGTGATGCCTGTATTTACAATAAAGTGAGTGGGAGCACTACCGCCTTTCTGATAAATATATGTGAGTAACATATTGTTGATCAGAAATGATGTAGAATTTTTCTGGAAAGCATAAAGGAGTATTTGAAAGGAGTTCTTTAAAAAGAAAGACCTCAGTAAAGCTTGATAAGTTTTTCAATAAGTTTGAGCATCAAGATATTGAGATATTAATACCCATAGTTCACATATTGAGCATCAAGATCTATTGAGATAGATCAAGACGCTTGATAAGTTTTTCAATAAGTACATACCTTGTCAAGATTTTGAAATAGTTCAAAATGGAGCAGTCAAAGAAAGAGTTCTTGCCTGTGTTGCAAAGGTGTGAAATTGAGTAAGACTCAAATCCCGACCACGGCAGGAAATAGAAAAGAAGAATGAAAGTCATTCCCTATGCCTCAGTCATAGGTTCTATAAAGTATGCTATGCTGACCAGACCTATTGTATACCTTGCTCTGAGTTTGGCAAAGGAATACAATTTTGATCTAATAGTAGATCACTGGACAGCGGTCAAGAGTATCCTTAGTGAGGACTAAGGAGATGTTTCTCGATTATGGAGGTGATAAAAGAGTTCGTCGTAAAAGTTACATCGATGCAAACTTTTACACTGATCCAGATGACTCTAAGTCTCAATCTGGATACATATAGAAAGTGGGAGCAATTAGTTAGAGTAGCTCCATGCAGAGCATTGAAGACATAGAATATTTGCAAAATACATACGGCTCTGAATGTGACAGACCCGTTGACTAAACTTCTCTCACGAGCAAAACATGATCATACCTTAGTACTCTTTGGGTGTTAATCACATAGCGATGTGAACTAGATTATTGACTCTAGTAAACCCTTTGGGTGTTGATCACATGACGATGTGAACTATGGGTATTAATCACATACAGATGTGAATATTGGTGTTAAATCACATGATGATGTGAACTAGATTATTGACTCTAGTGCAAGTGGGAGACTGAAGGAAATATGCCCTAGAGACAATAATAAAGTTATTATTTATTTCCTTATTTCATGATAAATGTTTATTATTCATGCTATAATTGTATTAACCGGAAACATAATACATGTGTGAATACATAGACAAACATAATGTCACTAGTATGCCTCTACTTGACTAGCTCATTAATCAAAGATGGTTAAGTTTCCTAACCATAGACATGAGTTGTTATTTGATTAACGGGATCACATTAGGAGAATGATGTGATTGACTTGACCCATTCCGTTAGCCTTAGCACTTGATCGTTTAGTATGTTGCTACTGCTTTCTTCATGACTTATACATGTTCCTATGACTATGAGATTATGCAACTCCCATTTACCGGAGGAACACTTTGTGTGCTACCAAACATCACAATGTAACTGGGTGATTATAAAGGAGCTCTACATGTGTCTCCGAAGGTACATGTTGGGTTGGCGTATTTCAAGATTAGGATTTGTCACTCCGATTGTCGGAGAGGTATCTCTGGGCCCACTCGGTAATGTACATCACTATAAGCCTTGCAAGGATTGCAACTAATGAGTTAGTTGCGGGATGATGTATTACGTAACGAGTAAAGAGACTTGCTGGTAACGAGATTGAACTAGGTATTAAGATACCGACGATCAAATCTCGGGCAAGTAACATACCGATGACAAAGGGAACAACGTATGTTGTTATGCGGTTTGACCGATAAAGATCTTCATAGAATATGTGGGAGCCAATATGAGCATCCAGGTTCCGCTATTGATTACTGACCGGAGACATGTCTCGGTCATGTCTACATTGTTCTCGAACCCGTAGGGTCCGCACGCTTAAGGTTTCGATGACAGTTATATTATGAGTTTATGAGTTTTGATGTACCGAAGGAGTTCAGAGTCCCGGATGAGATCGGGGACATGACGAGGAGTCTCGAAATGGTCAAGACGTAAAGATCGATATATTGGACGACTATATTCGGACTTCAAAAAGGTTCCGAGTGATTCGGGTATTTCTCGGAGTACCGTAGAGTTACGGGAATTCGCCGGGGAGTATATGGGCCTTATTGGGCCATACGGGAATAGAGTAGAGAGGCCAAAAGGAAGGAGGCCTGCGCCCCCCCTCTCGTCCGAATTGGACAAGGGGCGCAACCCCCTTTTCCTTCTTCCTCTCCCCCTCTTTCCCCTTCTCCTACTCCAACAAGGAAGGAGGGAGTCCTACTCCCGGTGGGAGTAGGACTCCCCTTGGCGCGCCCCCTCCTAGGTCAGCCGCCCCCTCCCCCCTTGCTCATTTATATACGGGGGCAGGAGGCACCTCAAGGCACAACAACAATTGATCCTTGAGATCTCTTAGCCGTGTGCGGTGCCCCCCTCCACCATAATCCTCGATAATATGTAGCGGTGCTTAGGCGAAGCCCTGCGACTATAGAACATCAAGATCGTCACCACGCCGTCGTGCTGACGGAACTCTTCCCCGACACTTTCCTGGATCGGAGTCCGGGGATCGTCATCGAGCTGAACGTGTGCTAGAACTCGGAGGTGCCATAGTTTCGGTGCTTGATCGGTCGGGCCGTGAAGACGTATGACTACATCAACCGCGCTGTTGTAACGCTTCCGTTTTCGGTCTACGAGGGTACGTGGACACACTCTCCTCTCTCATTGCTATGCATCACCATGATCTTGCATGTGCGTAGGATTTTTTTTGAAATTACTACGTTCCCCAACACTGTCGTGCTGCCGAAACTCATCCACTACATCGCCGTCTTACTGGATCAAGAAGGTGGAGGACATCATCGAGTTGGACGTGTGTTAAACGCGGAGGTGTCGTACGTTCGGTACTCGATCGGTTGGAACGCGAAGAAGTTCGACTACATCAACCACGTTGTCAAACACTTCCACTTACGGTCTACGAGGGTACATATACACACTCTCCTCTCTCGTTGCTATGCATCCCTCGATAGATCTTGCGTGTGCGTAGATTTTTTGTTTTGTTTTCCATACAACTTTTCCAAACAGTGGCATCCGAGTCAGGTCTACACGTAGATGATATGCATGAGTAGAACACAGAGTTGTGGGCGGTGATAGTCATACTGCTTACCACCAACGTCTTCTTCTGATTCGACGGTATTTTGGGATGAACCGGCCCGGACAAACCTTACTTGTCCACGCATATGAGACTGGTTCCACCGACTGACATGCAACTAGTTTTGCATAAAAGGTGGCTGGTGGGTGTCTGTTTCTCCTATTTTAGTTGAATCAAATTTCACTGCGGCCGGTCCTTGAAGAAGGTTAAAATAGCAAACTTGATAAATCACTTCTGTGGTTTTTGCCGTAGGTAAGAGCGGTTCTTGCTATAAGCCCGTAGCAGCCACGTAAATCTTGCAACAACAAAGTAGAGGACGTCCAACTTGTTTTTGCAGGGCATGTTGTGATGTGATATGGTCAAGACATGATGTGACGATGGAGATCATGACGATGCTTTGGAGATGGAGATCAAAAGCACAAGATGATGACGGCCATATCATGTCACATATTTTTGATTACATGTGATGTTTATCTTTTATGCATATTTTGCTTAGAACGACTGTAGCATCATAAGATGATCCCTTCACTAAATTTGAAGATAAAAGTGTTCTCCCCGAGTATACACCGTTTCCAAAGTTCGTCGTTCAAAGCACCACGTGATGATCGGGTGTGATGGACTCTACGTTCTCATACAACAGGTTTAAGATAGTTTTGCACATGCAGAATACTTGGGTTAAACTTGACGAGCCTAGAATGTACAGACATGGTCTCGGAACACTAGAGACCGAAAGGTTGAACGTGAGTCATATAGTAAATATTATCAACATAGAGATGTTCACCATTGACTACCCCATCTCACGTGATGATCAGACATGGGTTAGTTGATTTGGATCACGTATCACTTAGATGACTTGAGGGATGTTTATTTAAGTGGGAGTTCATTAGTAATTTGATTAATTGAACTTAATTTATCATGAACTTAGTCTTATAGTTTTTCATATCCATGTTGTGTGCAGGCTCGATTTGATGACTAGTCTATAGTTCAGTGTGCCATGCTTTACAGCTTAGAACCGGGACTTCAAAGACGTTTTGAACGTCATGGAGCATATGAGATGTTCCAGGAGTTAAAGTTAATATTTTAAGCAAATGCCCGGGTTGAGAGATATGAAGTCTCCAACAAGTTCTATAGCTGCAAGATGGAGGAGAACAGTTCTGTCAATGAACACATACTCAAAATGTCTGGGTATTATAATCTCTTGACTCGGCTGGGAGTTGATCTTCCAGTTGATTGTGTTATTGATAGAGTTCTTCAATCACTGCCACCAAGCTACAAAGGCTTTGTGATGAACTATAATATGCAAAGGATGAACAAAACAATTCCCGAGCTCTTTGCAATGCTTAAAGTCGTGGGTAGAAATCAAGAAGGAGCATCAAGTCTTGATGGTTAATAAGACCACTAGTTTCAAGAAAAAGGGCAAGGGAAAGAAAGGGAACTTCAAGAAGAATGGCAAGCAAGTTGCCACTCCCGGGAAGAAGCCCAAAGCTGGACCCAAGCCTGAAACTGAGTGCTTCTACTGCAAAGGGACTGGTCACTGGAAGCGGAACTGCCCCAAATACTTGGCGGATAAGAAGGATGGCAAAGTGAACAAAGGTATATTTGATATAAATGTTATTAATGTGTACCTTACTAATGCTTGTAGCAGCGCCTGGGTATTTGATACTGGTTCAGTTGCTCATATTTGTAACTCGAAATAAGAGCTGTGGGATAAACAAAGATTGGCTAAGGACGAGGTGACGATGCACGTCGGGAATGGTTCCAAGGTCGATCTGATCTTCATCGGCATACTACCTCTACATCTACCTTCAGGATTAGTTTCAGGCCTGAATAATTGTTATTTGGTGCCCGCGTTGAGCATGAACATTATATTTGGATCTTGTTTATTGCGAGACGGTTATTCATTTAAGTCAGAGAATAATGGTTGTTCTATTTATATGAATAATATATTTTATGGTCATGCACCCTTGAAGAGTGGTCTATTCTTATTGAATCTCGATCGTAGTGATACCCATATTCATAATATCGATGCCATAAGATGCAAAGTTGATAATTATAGTGCAACATACTTGTGGTACTGTCGTTTAGGTCATATTGGTGTAAAGCGCATGAAGAAACTTCATGCACATGGACTTTTGGAATCACTTAATTATGAATCATTTGATACTTGCGAACCATGCCTCATGGAAAAGATGACTAGAACTCCATTCTCCAGAACAATGGAGTGAGCTAATGACTTATTGGAAATAATACATACTGATGTATGCAGTCCGATGAGTGTTGAAGCATGCGGCAGCTGTCATTATTTTTTGATCTTAACAGATGATTTGAGTAGGTATGGATATATCTACTTAATGAAACACAAGTCTGGAACATTTGAAAAGTTCAAAGAATTTCAGAGTGAAGTGGAGAATCATTGCAACAAGAAAATAAAGTTTCTATGATCTGATCGTGGAGACGAATATTTGAGTTATGAGTTTGGCCTTCATTTAAAACAATGTGGAATTGTTTCGCAACTCACGCCATCTGGAACACCACAGCATAATGGTGTGTTCGAACGTCGTAACCGTACTTTATTAGATATGGTGTGATCTATGATGTCTACCGATTTATCACTATCTTTTTGGGGTTATGCATTAGAGACAGCCGCATTCACGTTAAATAGGCACTATCTAAATCCGCTGAGACGACACCGTATGAACTATGGTTTAGCAAGAAACCTAAACTGTCATTTCTTAAAGTTTGGGGTTTTGACACTTATGTCAAAAGGCTTCAGCCTGATATGGTCGAACCCAAATCGGAGAAGTGTGTCTTCATAAGATACCCTAAGGAAACAATTGGGTACACCTTCTACCACAGATCCGAAGGCAAGATCTTTGTTGCCAAGAATGGGTCCTTCTAGAGAAGGAGTTTCTCTCAAAAGAAGTGAGTGGAAGGAAAGTAGAACTTTATGAGGTAATTGTACCTTTTCTCGAATTGGAGATTAGCACATCACAGAAAACTATTCCAGTGATGCCTACACCAACTAGAGAGGAAGCAAGTGATGATGATCATGGAACTTCAAATCAAGTTACTACTGAACCTCGTAGGTCGACCAGGGCACGATTCACACCAGGGTGGTATGGTAATCCTGTCCTGGAAGTCATGTTACTAGACCAAGGCGGACCTATGAACTATGAAGAAGCTATGATGAGCCTAGATTCTGAAAAATGGCTCGACGCCATGAAATCTGAGATAGGATCCATGTATGAGAACAGAGTGTGGACTTTGGTGAACTTGCCCGATGATCGGCAAGCCATAGAAAATAAATGGATCTTCAAGAAAAAGACTGACGCTGATGGTAATTTTACTGTCTACAAAGCTCAACTTGTCGCGAAAGGTTTTCGACAAGTTCAATTAGTTGACTACGATGAGACTTTCTCACCCATAGCGATGTTTAAGTCTGTCTGAATCATGTCAACCTGCCGCATGGTTGGCATCTGGACCCGCACCACATCTATACATCCCAGCGCACTAGGCGAGGTGGCACTGGCAGTACCGGCATGTGCTGCCCTATCCAGATGTCAACTCGCCCCATGGTTGGCATCTGGACCCGCACCACATCCCGGTGCGGGCGGTGCCCCGGTCGGCACACGCACGCGGAGGAGGTGCGCAGGCGACGCGAGTTACTGACGTAGGAGCGGTAGCGCCGCCCTGCTTATGCGGCCGACTCCCCCCATAGGGAGATCTGGTTCGCCATGGAGCATGAGAAGGAGCGCCTCCACGGAATCCTGCTCGACCCCGCCGCCGGCGGAGGTCAAGCCGGAGGAGGAGGCGGCATTGCACAATGCTATCGACAAGAGGAGGCACGACGAGGACGCACACTTGGAGGGCCTGGAGGAGGCCCTCACGCTGTCTGCGGCCGGCGACTGCATCATCCCCCCTATCCCCCCCTCTCCTCTGCTGCTACCGCTCCTCGAGCTCAAGGTCGAGGCTTCGCAGGAGCTCGAGCCGGTGCGGTACCACTGGACCGGCCAACTCCGCGAATGGGTCTGCGCGCCGCCCGTGTGGCTCGTCGCGACACTGGAGCAGGAGACGACGTACCTCCAGCAATGGAGGACGCGAGCGCTGACGGCGAGTGGCAGATGGAGCTTGAACACCGCTGGACGTGGGAGGAGGAGGAGGAGTGTCGGGAGAGGAAGGAGGAGGAGCGCGACCACTAGCCGGCGGCACAACCCCCGTAGGTTGCTTCTCGGGCCTGGGTGGCGGCATTCCCCTGGGCTGGGCTGGCGCCGGAGCTCGTCGACCTCACCGGCCCGGGGGACGACGACGCCTAGGGTAGCACGCGGGCAGGCGAAGTCTTTATTTTTAATGTTTAATTAAGTTTAAGTGGACTTTGGCGGCGTTTGACCAGAGTTTTAATGTTTAATTATGTTAGTTTGGACTTCTTTATGCTTGGTTATTTTATAAAATCCGCACGGAAAAATGTGTCATGCCTGTGTTGGATGCATGTGTCAATCCAAGTGAAAGGCGTCTGCTCAATCGATCCAAACAGACACAAAATAGACAAATCGCAGAGATAATTACGGCTACAGTCCTTGTACTCTCCGGCGCGTAACATGATGGTCCTCGAACTCACGGAATGCTCCACTATGGTTCTTAAATATGAAAATACGCTCCAATATGGTCCTGGCTACGTAATACGTCCAGACTGATACCACATCAGCATACAGTAGAAATATGGGTCTACAGACCTGAATGCAGTTTTTATTATTTCTGGTGTTCGTTGTATTGCCATTATTGAAGATGAACAGAATGAAAGTTTTCTCGCAAAACAAAACAAATTTTAGAAATGTATTAAAAATTCAACTTGTATTTAGAAAATCAACGTGTTCCTTGAAATGCAAGAATGAGTTTACACAATAATATTTTAATACACCACGAACATGTTTTGAAATACACGTGGTCAATTTTTTGAATGTAAAACTTCCTTACATTTATTTCTTAAATGAGAAAAGGATAAAAAAATGTGAACCTGAAAAAAAACAGTGGAAAAGGAACGTGATGGAGGCACACTATATGTTGTTTTTTGTGTTGTGTTATATATAGGTCAGAAATTAAAACTAATCACAATTGTGATCTGTGGGTAGCCTGTGCGTACATTACAATCAGCGAGCAAAGGTTTCAGGTTCGAACCACTTCTACTGTATGCTGACATGGCACCAGGCTGAGCTGTAGGCGTATCGTGAGACGTAGTCGGGACCGTTTTGGAGCGTATCCACATATCTGAGGACAGTAGTGGGGCATTTCGCGAGTTTAAGGACTGTCGTGTTACATGCCGGAGAGCACAAGGACTGTACGTGTAATTATCGTCAAATCGCACGGCAAGTTTGGGTCGCTGCGTTGGAGTTGGTTTAACAGATAGGCGAGCGAGAAGAGATAGTGTGACCAGTGACCAGTGAGACGTGACGTATCCAACCAACGGCTCGATTCACTGCCACCTCGTGATGCCCGTCGAACGACGGTCGGCACCGCAAGGCTGACGCCGCGGTAATAATGCAAGCCATGGCAGGACGCTCGTGCACCGCCGTGGGAGTTGCCACGCGGTGCGCAACGGCCCTCTGCCACCAAAAAGATTAAAGAAAGAACCACCCGCGGGTCCGGCCGTGACCAAGAACTGCCGCCTCGGCCGCACTGTTTTCCGTGTCATCATGCTTAATGTACGCCGCCACTGGTCCATTTGCTGCCGTGATTAGCCACAGGCGTGCCGTCTCAGTCTCGGCCCAACGGCTACCTCAGAAGCAGCCGGTCAACGACCACTATTAAACCCAACCCGAGCAAGCCGCACTCCCCGTTGTCCGCTTCCAGCCCACCCACTCTCTCTCCCTCGCTCTTCGCCCAAACCCAAGAACCTCTCTCTCCCTCGCTCTTCGCCCAAACCCAAGAACCCTGACCCAGCAGCACGCGCAGGACCCGAGAGAAGAGAAAGGGATGGAAGAGGAGGCCCGCCCGCCCCTGCTCCCGGTGCGCGTCCCGGTGAACGGCGAGGACCTGGCCCCGCCCTCCGCTGGCGCGTGCGGCGTCGGCGTCGGCGTCGGCGGCGGCAGGGCGGAGATCGACACCTCCGCGCCGTTCGAGTCCGTGCGGGAGGCCGTCGACCGCTTCGGCGGCAGCGCCGCCTGGAGCTCCCACCTCGTCAACCGCATCTTCGCGCACCACAAGGTGAGCTCCTCCCCGATTCTCCATCTTGCCGCGGCTCATCTTGACCGGATTTACATTCTTGGTGGAGGAACGGTGCCATTTCCTGTTCCGCAGAGTACTTTTTGTTCTTGCACAGTACTACATGGCCGTACCCCTGTACTACTTTGGGTCACATAGTTCGTCATTCAATTAGGAGCAGAGCGGAGCGGTTGTTGTCCGTGATTCGGCGGCAAATGCAGCTAGTTAAAATCAGCCAGCACTGATGTTTCTCTTCGTTCTGTCGATTAATTTTGTTCTTGCCACATTTTCCGCCTGCAGAAACAGAACCAGACTGTGTGTGGGGGGACTGAAGACGAGCAACGCGCCAATCTGGCGGAGCAGACCGCGCAGATAGAGAAGGAGCTCGGCGCCAAGGAGAGGGAGACGCTCGACGTGCTCAAGCAGCTGGAGTCCGCCAAGAAGATCATCGCAGATTTGAAGCTCAAGATTCAGAAGAAAACAGGTGAAGATACATTGCAGCCTGAAGAAGAGAAGCAGCAGCAACAGCAAGATAGCAACTGCTCTTTCACTGAACTGTCCACAGCAGAACCTGAAGTGAAGCGGCCTGAAGGAAATGCTGAGGCTACAGAAGTGCAAACAGCAGAACCTGAAGCCAAGCAGCAGCCTGAGGGAAATGCTGAAGTTGCAGAAATGCAAACAACAGAACCTGAAGTGAAGCAGCCTGATGGAAATGCAAATGCTGGAGCTGATGTGGACATGTGCGCCGGTCTAGATGAACAAGAGCACCAGCAGCAGCATCCTAACTTGGTTCTGATGGAGCTCGAGCAGGCAAAGTCGAACCTGAACAGAACCACGGGTGACCTCGCTGCCATCAGAGCCTCCATCGAGTCGCTGCGCAACGACATCGCAACGGAGAAAGTCCTGGTGGAGAGGAGCCGGGAGAAGGTGTCCTCGGACGCCACCTTGGTTTCTTCTCTGAAGCAGGAGCTGGACCAGACCACGCAGAAGCTGCAGACGCTGAAGGATCTTCAGAGAAGGCGCGAGGATCCCTCGGACATCTTCTTCGAGATCAAGAGGATGACTTCCGAGATAGAGCAGCTCAGGAATGCTGCAAATGCTTCGAAATCTGAAGCCATGATGTTAGCTGCCGAGATTGAGCAGACCAAGGCCACCATCGGCACTGCTGAAGTGAGATGTCTTGCAGCCAAGAAGATGGAAGAAGCTGCAAGAGCAGCTGAAGCTCTTGCACTAGCTGAGATCAAGGCCCTGCTCTGCAGTGAAGCCTCAGCTCAAGATCTCCAGGACACAGATGGAGTGAGCCTTTCAGTGGAAGAGTACAACGAGCTTGCTTCGATGGCTCAAGAGGCCGATGAAAGCTCAAGGAACAAGATTGCAGCTGCCATGGTCCATGTCGATGAAGCCAACCAATCGAAGTCGGAGTCACTCACAAGGCTAGAGGAAGCGAAAATGGAGGTCGAGGAATGCAAGAAGGCGCTACAAGAGGCCCTGAAGAGGGTAGAGACTGCCAACCGAAGAAAGTTTGCGGTGGAAGAGACCCTTCGTCGATGCCGATCCGAGACCGGACACAAGAGGCGCTCATTCCGTGGCTCCCCCAAGTTCAAAACTGCAGCACATCGCCACAGAGATGACTCTCACTGCATGGACATCATCGATGTTTCAGACAACTCCATGAAACCGACACTGTCGATCGGGCAAATACTGAGTATGAAGCTGATGGGGCCTGATGGGTACGACAAGAGCGTGTCGGACGACACGAGTACGAGTGAAACTTCTAGTGTCTCCCTTGGCCAGATCCTGAACAGGAGGCAGGCAATCTTGACTTATAGCAGTGATGCAAGTGCTAACAAGAAATTCTCCGGAAAGAGGAAGAAGTTTGCCTTCACTGGGCTTTCAGTTTTCTTGGCAAAGCAGGCCAAGAGCAAGAAGAAGAGAGGATCAGATGAGAACTGATGTTAACTCTGCCAGAACACTAGCTTAGTTACTGAGTGTTTTGACCCCCTATGTCCATGTCCTGTGTTCCTGTATAATGTTCCTAGGAGTATATGTTTCTAGGTCTAATGAGGTTCTGATATTTCTGTAGCTCCATGTACCAGCTTGTCAGTCTAGCATCTCCTGAGTGATGTTGCTGATTAGTTAGTTAAGAGTTAGGTTGGTATCATGTGCTCTATGAACATGGAAGATTTCAGTTGAGTTATAGCTCTGTATCATGTACCCTGTGGTCGTGTAAGACATTGATTTGTAGTATTCGAATCTGTTTGGGTAAAGCCTGTTCTTATTCTGTTGTGCCTGGACTTGGACGTGTATTATTCCTCGGTTAGACAGAGAAAATACAGTCTTAGAGTTAGATATGCGGCTCTAAATACTGTACACAGAAAAAAATGACGGCAAAATACTGTACATATAGGTTAACAAAGTGCTAGTTAACAGGAGAGCGGCAATTACCGTAGTTAACAGTAAGTAGTTCATTTGCTCAATGAAGTATGAACAGGGAAAATTATCAGTTCAGTGTAACTCTTTATGATGTACCATGTGCGCATGATAGACACTGGTTCGGTTAGCTCTGCAATCATGTACTCCCTCTGTAAACAAATGTAAGAGTGTTTAGATCACTATTTTAGTGATCTAAACGCTCTTATATTAGTTTACGGAGGGAGTACCTGTTGACATGGATGACACTAATCGTACTCCTTCAAGTAGTATTTTGCTATCTTTTGATTAAAAAACCTTTCTTACTGCTCCCTGGAGTAGGATGAGAATTCCTCCTTTGAGAATTTTTTAAAAAATACTTATATGTAGTTTCAGTCAGTATATACAATCTTAGAGTTAGATTCTCTAAATACAGTACATATATATAGGTTAACAAAGGGCTAGTTAACGGTAAGTATATGATGTGCTCAATGAAGTAGGAACATGAAAAGTATCGGTTCAGTTAACTCTGCGTGATGTACCCTGTGGACATGATAGACACTGGTTCAGTGAGCTCTCTAATCGTGTACCTGTGGACATGGATGGCACTAATTTGTACTCCTTCAGAAGTATTCTGCCGTCTTTCGTTAAAAAAAAACGTTCTTATCTCTGTCCCTGGAGTAGGATGAGTAGTGTTCCTTTGTGCAAGGAGGAATATCTGTAGCACGCATGAGTACATATAAGTAATAGAAGCACAAAGCAACACAAAGTCGATATGTCCGAGTGGTTAAGGAGACAGACTTGAAATCTGTTGGGCTACGCCCGCGCAGGTTCGATCCCTGCTGTCGACGATTAACTTTTTTCTTCTTGCTCTGTCTTTTTGCTGGGCTGGGCCTCCGGTCCTATTTTTTGAGACCTCATGGCCCTTATATCCTCTTCTTGTTTTTCAAATTTTGCGCCCAAATGATATACTTACTGTTAAAAGTCAGAGACCAAAACATCACCCGCGTCCCTTTGATATGCTGGGGACAAAAAAAATACGCCCATACCTCTACCCATAATTACTGTATTGCTCTCCATTCTCTTGAGAGCAAACCATCTTCTTGCTCTGTCTTTTTGCTGGGCTGGGCCTCCGGTCCTATTTTTTGAGACCTCATGGCCCTTATATCCTCTTCTTGTTTTTCAAATTTTGCGCCCAAAATGATATACTTACTGTTAAAAGTCAGAGACCAAAACATCACCCGCGTCCCTTTGATATGCTGGGGACAAAAAAAATACGCCCATACCTCTACCCATAATTACTGTATTGCTCTCCATTCTCTTGAGAGCAAACCATCTTCTTGCTCTGTCTTTTTGCTGGGCTGGGCCTCCGGTCCTATTTTTTGAGACCTCATGGCCCTTATATCCTCTTCTTGTTTTTCAAATTTTGCGCCCAAAATGATATACTTACTGTTAAAAGTCAGAGACCAAAACATCACCCGCGTCCCTTTGATATGCTGGGGACAAAAAAAATACGCCCATACCTCTACCCATAATTACTGTATTGCTCTCCATTCTCTTGAGAGCAAACCATATAATCATTGTCAGTGGCGGAGCTGGAGGGTGGACAGGGCCACAGGGCCCAGCCGCAACATAGGTCCGGTATAAGAAAAAATTAACCAGGCCACAGTGCACATCTAGGTCTAAACCCCAAAACTATGAATCTGATAACTAGCTCACTCGTTACTTCCTATGATTTAGGTCTATGCTTTACCCAAGAAACGTTCCCTCGTATGCTTAAGTTTTTTAGTACGCTAGAGGATGGACTTGATCACTCGAAGTGTCCAACCGACCGCACCGCGACGGCAAACCCTAGCGTTCAGCGTGACAGAAGCCGATGATGCATTGTGTCAGGTAGGCATAAAGCGGAGGAATGCCAGCGAGGCGGATGAGTAGTAATGCATGCACAGGGTAGAGCTAAACACCGAGGCAGGAACTCCACCGACTTCACACCTTTACAAGTTAAAATATGATTTCCATTTTCAATTCAAAGTTTGACTTTGCCTTCAAGGTTGAACTATGAGGGGTTTTTATTGTAGAATTGTTGCAAACATTAAACTTCGCCCGCGCAGGTTCGATCCCTGCTGTCGACGATTAACTTTTTTCTTCTTGCTCTGTCTTTTTGCTGGGCTGGGCCTCCGGTCCTATTTTTTGAGACCTCATGGGCCTTATATCCTCTTCTTGTTTTTCAAATTTTGCGCCCAAAATGATATACTTACTGTTAAAAGTCAGAGACTAAAACATCACCCGCGTCCCTTTGATATGCTGGGGACAAAAAAATACGCCCATACCTCTACCCATAATTACTGTATTGCTCTCCATTCTCTTGAGAGCAAACCATATAATCATTGTCAGTGGCGGAGCTGGAGGGTGGACAGGGCCACAGGGCCCAGCCGCAACATAGGTCCGGTATAAGAAAAAATTAACCAGGCCACAGTGCACATCTAGGTCTAAACCCCAAAACTATGAATCTGATAACTAGCTCACTCGTTACTTCCTACGATTTAGGTCTATGCTTTACCAAAGAAACGTTCTCTCGTATGCTTAAGTTTTTTAGTACGCTAGAGGATGGACTTGATCACTCGAAGTGTCCAACCGACCGCACCGCGACGGCAAACCCTAGCGTTCAGCGTGACAGAAGCCGATGACGCATTGTGTCAGGTAGGCATAAAGCGGAGGAATGCCAGCGAGGCGGATGAGTAGTAATGCATGCACAGGGTAGAGCTAAACACCGAGGCAGGAACTCCACCGACTTCACACCTTTACAAGTTAAAATATGATTTCCATTTTCAATTCAAAGTTTGACTTTGCCTTCAAGGTTGAACTATGAGGGGTTTTTATTGTAGAATTGTTGCAAACATTAAACTTCCACATACATTCTATTAATAATTTCTATACTAGCATGCAATGGCGGAGCAAGACGACAAGTCGGTTTGGATCCTTCCTGTGCTCGCCATATGCCAATATTGGTGCGTCAAATAATTGGCGGAGGATTCTGCTGCCGGTCATTGGCTTAGAAACCAACAGGGAAAGTTGTTGCGGCCGGGGCGAACAAAAAAATTGAACAAAGTCCCAATAAAGGCCAACACTGAAGTCAACGTCAATTTTTTTGCTGCATTGCTCGGAGTGCCAAACCAAACAGATCCTATATCTTTTCCCGCGGAGGGCAAAAACCATGAGTCTTTTGGGGGGAGGGAGGAGGCTATAACATTTCCTGTCCAAGTCCTTCCATTATTATTTTCAAAAATAAATTTAAAGCCGGGGGAGGGGGGCATTGGCCCACTCATCTTAACACACATAGCTCTACCTAAATATATTGGTATATTATATTTTCTATATAACTATTTTATATATCAATTGGACCACCCTAGCCGAAAATCCTGGCTACGCAACTGATCATTGTGATGCTCTACATGCAGTCTCAAAGCGTTTCTCACGTCTAAAAAATTGTTCCCGGTAAGCTGGGGTAATCCCTATTTGGTGCAGCTGGCGCCCGTTAGTAGTGTTTTTTTTTTTGCAAACGGGCGTCTGCAGCGCCCCCGCGCTGGGCCGACCCATCTATTTTTTTTCCTGTGTCTTAGCTCGCAAGAAAAAGGCTCCTGTGAGTGGAACCAGCGAGGGTGCAACCACCACACCACCCAAGTGGATATGGTCACCACCCAAGTGGATATGGTAAAGTTTAACCTTCAGCCTCTTTTATTCTTCCCTTTTTCTGTTTTTGGTTTTTTTCTATTTTTCTTCTTTCTGGATCGATGAATTGTTCTCAAATACGTGAACGTTTTCTCCAAATTAACGAATTTATTTGAATTTTGACGAACTTTTTTCGAATTCGGTAAACTTTTTAAAATTCAACGATTTTTTCACAAATTGGATGAACTTTTTCCAAAATCGATGAACTTTTTTAAATTGAACGCTTTTGTCATAAATTGATAAACTATTTCCAAAATCAATGAACTTTTTCCGACTTTTTGACTTCTTTTTCAAAATTGATGAACTTTTTTGAAAATTAATGAACTTGTTTCAAATTTGATGATTTTTTTTCAAATACGATTAACTTTTTTCAAAATTGGTGGACTTTTTTTCCAAAATTGATGAACTTTTTACAATTTCCTGATTTTTTTCGTGAACTTTTCCCAAATTCATGAACTTCTTCTTAAAATTCTTGAATTTTCTTTAAATATTTTTAATAGTGAATTGTCAATGTGTCAACAGACGAACAAATGAACGAACGAGGCAGGAATTTTTTTTAAAACGAACAAGGCAGGCATTAAGGATTAATGGGCCAGTCCAACTGGCAGTGCACGTGAGCGCCAACGGGGAACCGGTGCCAACCGAAGTCACTAATTAAGGACAGAGCGGCGTTTTGGCTCCTAGGTGCATATGCACCCATTGTTGAAATACACATTTTAAAAAGTTGAAAAATTCGGAACAAAAATCCCACGTGTATATTCGGACATTTTATGTGCGTTCACAAGGTTTCAGTGAAAAACGACGTTTTTTGTGGCTTGTGTAAAAAAGATAAAGAAATGCCTCGTGAATAGTTAGAATGAAGCATCAGAAATTATCTTTTTTACACAAGCCACAAAAAACGTCGTTTTTCACTGAAACCTTCTCCATGCACATAAAATGTCCGGATATACACGCGGGATTTTTGTTTCGAATTTTTCAACTTTTTGAAATGTGTATTTCGACAGTGGGTGCATATGCACCTAGGAGCCAAAGGCAATTACCGTTTCAAAGATACACTCCCACCTTCTCAGCTTGTGACAAGTGGTGCTCATGTGTCAGCGCCACTTGCTGCAACCTGAGAGTTTTCCCCTTTTCGTACATCCGTTTATTCAAAATATTTTATTTCTTAAACCTTGCATCCAAATCTCGAACCATTTTCATCATTGGATTCCTCGCATAAAAAAAACTAGATCTCATGTTGATAGATTTGACGAACTTTTTTGATCAAAAAAATATCAAAAAAACCAGACGAAAAAACTGAACCGGTAGCACGTTTTGTTTCCTTTCCGTCGCCGAAGCAAAACCGTGCCTCTCAGGATGGACAAAAACAAGAAACGTGTTTTTTTTTGTTTTTCTAATATGCACGACCATGCCTCTTGCGAAAGTACAACCATACCTCTCGCGGAAGCAAAAACGTGCCTCTTGCGGAAGGAAAAACAAAAAACATATTCTTTTTTTTTAGTTTCGGAACTCTCGCGAAACCATAACCGTGCCTCTTGCGAAAGCAAAACCGTGCCTCTCACGAAAGAAAAAACATAAAATACATTTTTTTTTCGAGATGCATGACCGTGCCTCTCGTGGAAGAAAAAACATGTTCTTCACACAAAAAAATTGAATTTTTTTCCGAAAGCTAAGGTGACCGGTGAAAACCTAAAAAAAACCCTGAAAATCCGTTTAAAAAGCTGAAAACGTGTGTGAATTTTTTTTCGAAGGCATCGCCCAGAACGTGACACGTGACGGCGGCTCAAAGCGTGTCAAGTGACGCGCTCTCAGCCCATCCCCAAACGATTGTTGGGGCCTTTCGAAGGAGTGCTCGCCAACTAGTTGCTTCCCACGCCAACAGTGCTGATTAGGTGCTCCCCGAGGCGGGTTCCTATATGGCGCATAGGGCGCCCCCGAGACGCGCACCCCCGTTGGCGCGCTGAGCACTCGTATGGGCCTGCCCATATCCTATTTATTTTTCTTTTATTTTTTTCTTTAGCTCTCTTTTCCTTTTTCTTTTTTCTTATTTTTCTTTTCTGTTTCCCTTTTTCGCTTATTTTTCTTTTCTTTCCAAAATCGTGAACATTTTTTCTATCAAATTCAAAAAATGTTTGCAATGTGTAAAAATGCTCAATGATTCAGAAAATGTTCATAACATTCCTTTTTTGTTCATCGGATTGAAAAAATGTTCATCAAAATTCAACAAAAGTTCATCGAATTGAAAAAATATTTACCAAATTCAAAAATTGTACAACAATTTCAAAAATTGTTCCCCAAATTTAAAATTTGTCCATCGATTTCAATATTTGTTCATCAAATTAAAACTTTGTTCATTTCCTTAATTTTCTTTTCTTAAAATTTGTTTTTCGTTCATCAGATTGAAACAATGTTTGTCAATATTCAGTATTTGTTCATCGAATTCAAAAAATGTTCATCAAATTCGAAATTTGTTCATCGATTTAAAAAAAATGTTCACCAAATTCAAAAAAATGCATCATCGATTTCAGCGCTCTGGAGATGCTTACCGTCTGGATGTTTTTTGTTCATCGGATTGAAAAAATGTTCATCAAAGGTCCGGCTGTAGATGCTTACCGTCTGGATGTTGTTGAAGGAGTGTAACGGACGCGTTTTTCAGCGCTCGACAGTCGTTGCTTCTGAGTTCTATAGGCGCATTGTTAGCGAGATTGAGCTATGGATGTAGTCAGGTGCAAAAGGGTTGTCGGACATTTGGAAATGGGTATTGGTAGGAGATATGGCATTGACAGGTGTTCTTGGTTGCTCGCAATATGTTGCCGTGGTGATATTTGTAACCGCGGCTTGCAGCCGGATCCTTTGTCGTTCTAATTCTCTCTTCCTCTAATACATCAAGACGCAGAGCTTTTGCACGTGCGCCCAAAGAAACACACACAAAGAGAAGAGACTTAATTAGCAGTTGATTTTAATGGTGTTGTGGTGAAACGATATCGTTGAAGACTAAGATCCAGTTCTTTTGTCAGAATCTGACCCCTACCTTGCTTCTTCCAGAACCTTTGAGCCACATTTGTTTTACAATCCTATCTAGTTAGGATCTAATTAGACATAATTGTAAAACAAATGAGGCTCAAAGATTCTGGGAGAAGCTGGGTAGGGATCGGATTCTGGGAGAATCCCCAGATTTTGGCAAAAGAACTGAGCCTAAGCCGATCCCCTCCAATCCATAGGAATTATCGTTATGTGGCTCATTTACTTGGTAGCATTTCAATCCATAATAAATATTCCAGAATTCATGTATATAGTTCATAGGAATTTTGTTACCACTTATTTGAAACAAGCCAAAAGACTTGCCATTTCATTGATTAAGCAAGAAGGTTTTAGACAAAAGCTACAAGCGGCAAACGAAAGCAAAATTACTCTCGCTGCACACTATCCCTATGAACTATATACATGCTCTTTTCTGAACTTCCCGTCTTTCTTACGGTCCTCTTTATGCCATCGCACCAACTTGGCATGCTTTGTGTTTCTGAACAAATATTTCAACCATGGTATTATAGGAGCATACCAACTCACCTTAGCAGGAACCCTCTTCCTGGGATGCTTGCCGTCAACATCACCAGGGTCATCTCGTCTGATCTTATACCACAATGCACCGCATACCGAGCATGCATTCAAATCCTTGTACGCACCTCGATAGAGGATGTAGTCATTAAGACATGCATGTATCTTCTGCACCTCCAATCCTAGAGGGCATAGGACCTTCTTTGCTCCGTATGTACTGTTGGGCAATTCGATATCCTTTGGAAGCTTCTTCTTCAATATTTTCAGTAGCTTCTCAAATCCGTTGTCAGATACACCATTGTCTGCCTTCCATTGTAGCAATTCCAGTGTGGTACCGAGCTTTGTGTTTCCATCTTCGCAATTGGGGTACAACCCTTTTTTGTGATACTCTAACATGCGATCAAACTTAAATTTCTCCTTTTCACTTTCGCATTGTCTCTTTGCATCAACAATGACCCAGCGAAGATCATCATCGGGCACATCGTCTGGTTCCTCTTGATCTTCAGCTTCCCCCGTTGCAGCATCATCGTATTCAAGGGGCACATAGTTGTCATCATTCTCTTCTTCTTTGTTGTCTTCCATCATAACCACTCTTTCTTCGTGCTTGGTCCAAACATTATAATGTGGCATGAAACCCTTCTCAAGTAGGTGGATGTGAAGGGTTTTCGCGTCAGAGTAAGACTTTGTATTCCCACAAATAGGGCATGGACAACACATAAAACAATTCTGCTTGTTTGCCTCAGCCACTTCGAGAAAATTATGCACACCCTTAATGTACTCGGAGGTGCGTTTGCAAGCGTACATCCTTTGCTAGATTATCTATGTGCATTATATATAATTAAGTGTGGCAAAAACTATTACAGAACATCATGAATAGAGAAGTGACCAAATTAATAGAAGTTCATCATCACATTAAAACCAAAGTACAGTAGTGATCAAATGTTATTACTGAAAAAATAAATACATAAAGTTCATACATAGTTCTCATTGAACAACATATAGCTCTCTAAAGCATCTAATCAAACCATACATTGAAACTATGTAAAACATTTCAATGCAACAACAAATGCGATCTTAATCGCAACTAAGGTAACAATTGATCCAACAGCATAATGATACCAAGCCTCAGTATGAATGTCATATTTTTTATTTTTTCTAATCTTCAAGCGCATTTTATCCATCTTGATCTTGTGATCATTGACAATATCCACAACATGCAACTCCAATGCCATCTTCTCCAACTCAATTCTTTTCAATTTTTTTCTTTAAGTAATCTTTTTATTTTTCAACTAAATTTAACCTCTCAACAACAGGGTTGGTTGGAATTTACGGTTCACAAACCTCCTAGATAAAACATCTATGTCACGTTGGTTGGCATAATTGTCATAAATACTAAATGAAACAAATAGTTATAAAAGATAATATATATCACATCCGAATCATAGACAGGACGAGGACCGATGGGGCCAGATACCAAAACCATCGCACTATATAATAACATACAATAATACAAATAAGAAAATTATACAAGTATCAACTCGGAAATCAGAGCATAGAAAAGGCGGGGTTGGCTAATTAAATGAAAGGATTTCGAACCAAAATCTTCGCTAATTCGACAAGGATTGTATTCTTTAATTATTTCTCTATTTTTATTACTTAATTTAAGAATAAAAAAATATTCTGATGAATTTTATTCTTTTTCTTCGGATTCAAAATAGAAGAATAAATGGTTTTAATGATGATCCTGCATGTATTTCGCGTGTATCTCACAGGGGGATTTAAAAAACCCCGTGAATTAACTTGGGTCACAGGTGTGGTTTTGGCTGTTTTGACTGCTTCATTTGGTGTAACTGGTTATTCTTTGCCTTGGGATCAAATTGGCTATTGGGCAGTCAAAATTGTGATAGGTGTACCTGACGCCATTCTGGTAATAGCATCACCTTTAGTGGAGTTATTACGTGGAAGTGCTAGTGTGGGCCAATCCACTTTGACTCGTTTTTATAGTTTACATACCTTTGTACTGCCTCTCCAGCGAATTAAATTAGCTAAAGGTGTGCGTTCATGAGCCCATGCTCAAGTCTCAATTAATTCCTGCCAATACCTCTGCCAGGAAATTAAGAACATAAATCCAGTAGCCCAAACAAGATGTCCAAATAAGAACATCCACGAATTTATTACGACCTAGGATAATAAGCTCATGAGCTTGGTCTTACTTCACCCTAAACGAAAGAAGACTTACCTATCCAAGTTTAGCTCATACGTAGTTGCCTTCTTTTTGGGCGTGAAGAAGGAATCTATTTGCATTAAAAAAACCAATCAAAAAAGGGCGAGCAAAGTAAGTGATCAAAAAACTTTGTTCTTTGTTCGTCCTATCTATAAGAGGAGAACATATGAAAATTGTAACCCATTCTTTCATTTTTTAGCTCACTGGCCTTTTTCCGTCTTTCATAATACGATTAACCACCATGTTAACAAATCGATTACTAAAAATTGGATCGGATTTTGCAGTACTTTTTTCTGCAGTACCTCAACGTGACATGGGCGTGAAAGAGGTTCAAGAATCTGTTTTCTTTTTATAAGGGCTTAAATCCCGGATAACGCTTGCATCCTCTATCTTACCGCGGCTGCTGGCACAGAGTTAGCTGATGCTTATTCCTTAGATACCATCATTGTTTCTTCTCCGAGAAAAGAAGTTGACGACCCATAGGCCTTCCACCTCCACGCGGCATTGCTCCGTCTAAATCATACAAGTAAGGACTTTTTTTATTTTAGAAAGAATATAATAACAAGAGGCTCACCACGGTGGTGCCGGCGACGAGATCAGCACGGGCGATCGAGGACGGTGAGGACGAGGACGGGACATGACGGACCGCCAAACCTAAACAAGTCTTGAGGAAAATGGAGTTTGGACAAGAAGCTTCAAGAAGAGAAAGCTTAAGTGTGGCTCGGGCATTTCATCGAACACCTCATGTGCATAGGAGGTGAGCTAAAGCAACACAAAGCTTTCCCACGGCCGACCAAAAAACAGAGCAGTGCACTGTTCTGCTCGCGGCCAGGGGGTACAAATAGGCCTCTCTTTAGCCTCGGCTGGTGGCTAAAACCAGGAGTAAAGTACCACATTTGGTCTCGGTTCCAGCCACCAACCGGGACTAGAGGTTGTGGGCCAGGAGCGAGGGCCATTGGTCTCGGTTCGTGTCTGGAACCGAGACCAAAGAGGTCAGACGAACCGGGATCAATGGCCCTTGTGGCCCGGCCGACCCCCGGCCTCACGAACCGGGAGTGATGCCCCCTTTGGTCCCAGTTTGTGAGTGAACCGGAATTAATGCCCTTACCCAGGCCTCAACCTAATACATGTTTTCTACTAGTGGTAGTACGTAGGTTATTTCGTTTGCATGTATTTGTATGGATTTAAGAATCTAGCATCAGATGTCCAGATGCAACAAACAAAATTTGAGGTGTGCCCGGTCACCACCCAGACATTTGAGATGCCATATTTGATATATCCGGCTGCAGATGCTCTTAGGCCAAGAGTGCTCTAGTCCAGGCGGCAGTGTACCAACCGGGCAACCGGTGAGTGAACGATGCATCTTATCGACGCGAGAACCTCAACACAGGCACTCACGACAAGTAGAGCAGCAGAACCTTCCATTTACATCCACCAAATCCAGCTTTGTGGATGTCTCCATAATCAAATGGCACACGTCATGGCATCAACGAAAAGCAGAATCACGTAGGAGTATTACGTCTGGCTTTAGTGGTCGACTGTCGACTAGGGTTCCACTACAAAAGAAGCTACACCTATGTAAGTCCTTTTTTAGTCGATTGTGGACTAGCTTTCAACCTTTATCACTGAGATGGCAATAAATCTTTTACCCAATTTTTTTGAGGGGGTCTTTTTGAAATCACTAATTGAGGAGCGCTCCCCGCAACGATTAGTCGGGGAGCGCTCCCCGCGTGCCAAGTGTCACACGCGGAGCACTCCTGAGACTTTTCCGATGCGCTCCGCGCGTGACACTTGGCGCGCGCACGGCTTCTCCCGTGAATTCCGGTTTTCGGTTTCCCTTTGTGGTTTTTCCTTTTTTCACTTTAGTCCTTATACTTCTAATATTTTGTAATACCTCTTGATCTGTTTTGAGATCTGTTTCTCTCTGTTGTGGGCGAACCCTCGTCGCGCATTGTTCTTTCTTTGCCGTCATCTCCGCTCGTCGCCGCCGCTGCTCTTGTCGCGTGGTTACGGCGGCAGTTGTTCCCGCCTCCGCGCTTGTTGCCTGCTCTTATGGTAGTCCTTCTTTAGCGTTGAGCGCGCTTCCCCGTTCGCGATATCGTGGTTGCCTTCGTGGGTTCCCTGTTTCCCTTTAACGTTTCTCTTTTTGTTCCCATTATATTTTCGGGATATGGAGATTTATGGGGTAGTTACGGGTGGGGACTACCAACACTATCAGATGTCAAGTTTCAACTAGGTTTTGTGGGATTAGTTGTTGATAACCATTCTGTTCCTTGCAATTATGGCTTGTCCTTTTTGCCGTATGCCTGGTGGCCCATGTTCTTCTGTTGATTCTTTTGTAGATGGGTTCAGTGTGGTCCTGGATTGGCGTTGTTGGAGGCGTGTTGTAAGAAAATCATTTTATAGCTGTTCAATTTTTGGCACACATGCTTATTTCTTTTGGTGCTGCCCATGCTGTTTAGATTTTGATTATGATCCTTGTTTTGATTTGTTGTGCAGTATGTTCCGTGCAGTTTTAGAGCTCATCTTGCTCGTTACATCGAGGAGTGTAGGGCTTTATCCATAAGGAGGGGTGACGAAGATACTGATCTGGCTCTTCAGTGCAATGAGGGTTATTTGTATGGTGTTCTATTTAGTCATGGTTGTGTGAGGAGCAAATTCTATGGTCCTTCCTGGGAACGATTGGTCAGTGATTATGGTGTTCGTCCTCGTGATATAATGACCATTAGGCTTGAACATTATGGAACTTGGATTGGTATTGATTTTTATCGTGTTGGTCATGGAGATGCGTTGTCTCCTTTACCGTCTGTTGGTTAGGTTTATTTTTAAGGAAGTTTTGATCTTGTTTTATTGTACATTTTGATTTTTCTGTTCCCTTGAGCCTGTGTAATTATATTTGTAGCTCTACATGGTTTGAGCGACTCTGAGAAGGAACTTGTTGGGAGTTGTTATTACACCCGTGGTGTTTTTCTTAATTATTAGCAGATGTATTTCATGAGGTGTCAACTATTTGATGATGAGTACATACCCTGCCGTTCTTTTGTTCACAGGATTGATTCAATGAATGTTAATGGTCATCATATGGTCAGTTTTTTTCCATTGTTTTTTCTTTGTTTCTGTTTATTTATTTATTTTTATTACGTCTTCTATTTATAGTTTTGAATTTTTATTCTATTTCTGATAGCTTGATGTTTTTTGTCAGGTTATTCCTGGTATTGTTGTGAGGAGTTTGAAGGAGTTTGTGACTTTTCCTAGAACTGGCGTTTTAACTCTTGAAGTTACTCTGGAATCTGGTGATGATGATATATATGTGAGAACTCCTTGCTCCTACTTCATTTGTTTGGGTAATAGAATGGTGTTCAAACAGGAAGGTTTCAGTGATTTTCTCCAGGCATCGTCTATTGAAGTAAACAGCTTGGTGCTGATAACTTTCAAACAACGTGTTGGGAGGCTTGTTGTTATCTTCAATCTTCTGCCACAGTGATGTTAGTTATAGCCTTTGAACATAATGGATTTTGTTTAAAAATCTATGTTGTATAAGAGGCTTGGCTGTGCATCTCTTCTAAAGATGTTTTTTGGACGTATGTTATTTAATTGTGGTCATAGTTATAAATACAGTAGATGCACGTGTGTTGTTTACTCTGAGGCATGGCCGTGCATCTCTTTTATGTGAGAGGCACCTGGATTCAGCAAACGGAGGCACGGAATTGAAGACAGAATAGGCACGGTTGTGTGGAGGCACGTGGAGTTACCGTGGGTTTCATGTGAGGCACGTGGTTAGGCATGGAATTGCAGTCAGTACAGGCACGGTTGTTTGGAACACGGGTATACTGAGAGGAATGCGTGTGCAATACCAAAGTTACACGGGCGGTGACGCGTGCCGAACACGTAGAGATACTGTGGGTTTCATGTGAGAGGCACATGTGTGTAGCATGTAGAGTTACAGCGGGTTTCATGTGAGGCACGTGGATTGAGGAAATGGATGCATGTAATTTAAGTAAGTACAGGCACGGTTGTGCGGAGGCACGGGCGATCACTCGCGCGGAGCACGTAGAGTTACTGTGGGTTTCATGTGAGGCACGCCGATCAAGCAAACAAAGGCACCGAAGTGCAGTCAGTACAAGCACGGTTGTGTGGATGCACAGTTTTGAACCCTCTTGCTGCTGTCAAGTGTCTAGAGGCACGGATGTATGGCAGCAGAGGCATCGGTTCGAATATTTGGTTAGAGAGGCTCGGTTGTGGATCCACGGGTGTGAAGTCTCTAGGGTCATGGGTGTGTGGCACTAGAGGCATGGGTTGAGTTGACACTTAGAGAGCCACGGTTGTACATGGGTCAGTTGGACACGTTAGTGTAGTTTTGTGGCATCGTGGAGGACTGGTGTATGGAGAGGAACCTGTGAATGGACGGAGTGGTGCTTGATGTGAAATGGTTGTGTTGTGTGATTTTAATTTATTTTCAATGTGGTCAAAGTAACAAAGTTCTTGTCCCTTGCGTCTGTGTACCGAATGTTCTTCTGCAATATTTATGAATTGTTCATGCCAATGTTGAATAAGCATTCTATAGTCATGATGCAACTTGTAAAGGTTGAGTATAAAAATTATAATACTATGTCGTGCGACATATCTCTCGTTCTATAGTCATGGATACAATATATGCTTGCTCAATACTGGGACATAACTTACTAATTACATTTAGACACGCACACTACTGTGTTCAAAGTTCAGACGTAAAATAGTAATACAATACAGACAACATCTTTGAGCAACAACAAACATATTTAGAACATGGGTTCATTCAACCTAAATTATCATAATAGTTGTGCCACACACCTGATCACTTGATCACGGCAGATCAATCAATCACGGTACGATCCATTTTCTCGCAATTTACCAACCACTGCTTCCCTTCCGGCGCTTCCAGCCGCTGGAAGATCCCTTGTCTTTGTTCTTACGCGGGCGGAGTCTTTCTTTCACTGGTTGTTGGTGGAGGTGACGTAGCCCGTTCTTGATGATTAGGATTCTACGGTACAACTCGTAGCTAACATACCCGTCCTTTGCCGCGTACTCAAGGTGTATCGGGGAAAGCGGCTTCCACTCCCAGAACTGGTGCTTCTCCTTTGGGAATGATTTCTTCATGTTCTTGTATGAGGGGTCGATGATGGCCGCTGCAAGGTCAACCATGGAGTCCCTTTCTCCACCACCCTTGATGCAGAATAGCCTCTGGATGTCGACGTGGTGCTCGTCTGGAATTCTGATGCATGCACGAGCAAGCATGGTCTTGTCGTTCCTGGTGTCGACGTTGGTGAAAGTTACCGCTTTCCGTTGCAGGAAGTCAACTAACGCCTGGGAGCGCTCAGACTTGTAGTAGTGGTATACAAGGACATGCTTGCGCATGGAAATTTGGACGACGACGATCCTTTGTCGTACGTAACTGCTCTTACGTGTGTACTCAAGGTCGAGGCCAACGAACTTGTTCTTCTCCTCCTTTAGCCATTCCTCGTACTTTTTGATGATCCGCTCCATGGTCCTTGGGTCGTTGGTGTACACCACCTCTAGCACGGTTGTACCGTGGGTAGTGATGTGCTCGGTGAATGTTGTTAGTTTCCCGTCGTCCATGGCTGGAGGTGTGCGGTTGTGAACTGTGGCCGGCGAGAAACTTTGGAGGAAGAGGATGCAAATGGAGTCGGAAAAGTGAAAGGGATCTTTTGTCGTGCAAAAAGGAAACCGCCAAAGAGCAGTTTCTAGTCACCCAGCGGTTCCAGGCGTATATTTTCGGAAACAATCGTTTGTTTTATCTGTTTTTTAAAAAGATTTTCACTTATCTTGTTCTTTGAATTTTTTTATTCGTTGCGTGCTGCGTGCGTGATCCATATGTGCGTATTCCATTTTTGGCTATGAAAGTAGTCGTGTGAACGGTAGAACACTCAGCAGATGCATGGTCGTGCCTTTGTTGTGAAAACGTTTTTTTCAATTAACAATCTTCCTTGGTCAGGGAGGCACTGTTGTTATGTTATTCGGTGCACAACTGTGTGTTCATGAAAAGTTGGTGAAGTAAACATAGTTTGCACTTGAAAATGGAGTCATGTTGGTTTTAAATTGAGATATGTTTCAGTAGATCGTTTCAATAAGTTTGATAACATGGCATTGCTGTAGGTTTTGGATCAAAAACTGAATGTTGTTTCGTTTGATTTTTGAAACTTTTCAAAGGATTAGAACTACATTTTTTCGAATGAATCATTCTGATAGTTCAAACAGTATTTCTTGCAAAGCATCATTCTGATGTTTGAAACTGTGAGTAGAGGGTCCGTAAGAGCTACATAAGTTTCAAAAGATCAGTTGGATAGTTCAAGCAAGCACATGGTCCATAATAGTTACATTACTGTACCATCCTAACTAGCAAACTTATTTTAAATAAACCAGTGTTTTGCTCCTCGGAGGCATCATCTTGAAATGAGCGATGAACATCCTAGGAGATACACTGTGCTTCCATTTTAGGTGCAGGTTCTGATGGAATCTACAGAATGCGTTGAATGATGATGGACACCAAACGGTCATGGCGCTCTTTGAAAGTGATTAGAACAACGTTCTTTTCAACAAACGATGTAGCTGATATGAAGTCTTTGAAAGAAGACTTTTCTATTACCATCATGCCGTCGTTTTTGCAGATGTAGTACGACGAAGGAGTGATGACATGGGTAGGTTCATCAGGAGCTTCAAGGGTCACCATGCCATTGGTTGGCATGTCCACCCATCTCTTCAGTGTCGAGACAACGCTCCTCGGAATTTTCTAGAAGAAATCGAAATTAAATGGAAATTAAAACCGTTGAATTGCCACTTGGACAATAAATAAAAGAATGGCTGAATACGGTGAGTGCGCATACATTAAGAAATTCTAAATTGAAAGTAATATAATTCCTGGCATGTTCAGGTTTGTGTGTAAACAGATGAAACAACATATTAAGAGAACAACAAAAGTTTTATTGTTTTAGGTTTGAATAAATAGGTTCTTTATAATTTTACATATAAGCAAGATTTCGTCAATATTGTTTGTATTATATATGAGCAAAATACGTTTGGTATTTTAACAAGGACAGATGTAACCAACCATGAGGCATTCTTTGGTGTTAGTGGGAGTCAAGACGTGTACAAATGGACGGCAACGGATGAAAGTATCTCCGGAAAGGCGTTGTAGAAAGAATCGTGTCTGGTTGTAGGTAAGCTCAATATCCTTAGAGTAGACACAGCAGTGAACATGGTCAAAATCGTTAGAAGAAAGGTCGTCGAGAGCTAGAAAAAGAACAAGATTTGAAAGTTAGATAAAGTTTTATGTAATACGGGTTAATATTATTCAGTTCGATGGATGCATATCAAAATACAGCCAAAGAAGATAAGTTTGTAATATTAAATACGTACCAACATGGGGTAATGGAAGCAGCCTTTTGTCATTGCAATATGTTTGTATTTCGAGATTGAGTCCCTCGTGTGGTAGTTCAAATTCTATGCGGTCTCCAGCACGAAGCTGATAATCATCCGCAAAGGTGTTCCACTCACCACCGCAGAACTTTGTGTAGTTTGCCCTATGCTTAAACAAAGCATTGTAAGACCTTCCTTCATGTGTAAGAAGGGTTGGCTCTACCTGCTCTTTACGCAATTTTCTTGCTTCTTCCTTCCTCTCGTCGATGTACTCAACGAGAAAAGCTCTGACGTTACAAGGTACATACTGTAAAAAATAGCAAAAACAACAACCTGTAAGTATAACTTTGAACCCGCGTACTATTAATGTTAAAAGTTTTCTTAATTTGGATATGAATTTTTGATAAGAATTACAGATAACAACATAATGGTATTATAAATTAATGGATACAGATTTTTGGCATATGTTGACTAGTTTTAATTAGAACTGAAGATGCACTATAGTAATCAAGACATAGGCAGACAAAACTAATGGACTATATCAATCAGGGCATAGGCAGGCAAACTAATGGAAAATGAAAACACAAGGTAGGTGCGAAGAAGTGACAGGAGGGGAACCTAGTGTAGGTGCAAGGGGGTATGAGTAACAGTGACGATTTCCACTGTGTTGTGGCAACTAATATGTTAGTGATGCTTACTAACCATGCGTCTCCAGCAATTTTCATCAAGAATAACCTCAAACTCCTGGAGAACTTCAGGGTGTGGTTCGCAAGGGCCGCCTGGTTGGGGGCGGGTAGGGCAAATCATACCTAAGTAATTCAGAACAATTATGTTAAGAAAACAGGAATATGATAACAATTTAAAAACAAGCCTCAACATTGAAGGTAGACAACGACTAGATTCAACTATGTTAGCAATATTAAAATATCCATATGAAGGCAGACAACAACTACAAATTTACCAGAAATCTTGTCATCTACTCCTTCCAGAAAATCAGTATGACAGAGTTTAGAACACTTGTTTAGATTTTCAAATGGTTTTTATATTCCTTTAGAGAATGAAGTCGTTGTACCAGATCTGATGCTTCATTAACTATCAAATGAAAAACCAAAACATAAAACGTAAATACAGATCGGAGCATGCTGCTTACGCATATGCTTTTTACCTGGGAGAGAGGAAGAACGAGGGTTGACGAATGGAGATTGGGATAGGGGAAGCTTAGGGCAAGCACACACGGCTAGCAAATCTACGAGAGAAGTGCGGCTTAGAAGTTAATCGAGAGATCGAATAAAAACTCTACAACAACTTGTTTGAAATGAGAGTGTGTGCAGGAAGAAGCACGAACCCTAGATGTATGTGGTCGGATAAGGCAGATGGGTTGTGATGGGAAGCTTAGGGCAAGCACCCACGGCCAGCAATGTAGGAGAGAAGCATGGCTTGGAAATTAATCAATTGATTGCTGGGAAGAAGCACGAACCTTAGAAGCAGGCGACGAAGAAGAAGGTCGAACCCTAGAAGTAGGCAAGGGAGAAAGCAAATGAGTTGTGATGTGGCTGAGGGAGTCGGAGCTTATTGAAATATAAAGGAGACAGGAGAGAGCAAGAGTAGTAATGAGTGCTTCTTGTTTTATTTTTTATTCTGCGAAATGGAATGAATGCTGGTTGTAGATGGTGTGTGTGCATTTCGAGGTGTTATGGGGACACGAGATGTGTGACTCATCCAGCTGCCTCCAATTATAGTTGTCCAGCTGTGCTGCCTCCCAGCGGAGTCTTTTACGTGCCTATCCTGCCTTACATATTTTTTGTGAGGCACGGTTATACATGCTGAAAAGCATACTCGTGCTTCTGTGTTTTAATTTTTTTAATCAGAAGTTTAATCAGGTATTGTTGTGTGTGTTTTTTAGGAGAGGAACGATGATGATGTGATTAGATGCGCGGTCGTTGTAGCAGGAGAGTCAAGGTCGATACGTCGGGGGAGGCAAATTGACAGGAGGCATGATGGTTCTTAATGAGAGGCACTTTTGCATCTGGAATGGAGCCACGGTTCGTGACTCTGTTATTGCAAAAAAAATTCAATAGTCGTTGACCCAGGGAGCCACTGTTTTTATGTACGTTGGGTTCAGGCGGGAATATGTATGATAGCGCACAGTTATCTGTATGTCAGAAGCATCGACGTGCTTTTGTTTTGGCAATGTTTTCGGTGGTACGTGCAGGCATATAGATGCAGGTCCGTTGATATCACTGAGGTTTGTCTTTAAGCAAAGTGAAGGCACGCGTGTGGCTTTTGTGCTAGCCAAACCGTGCTTCTAATTTGGTTCACTCCCTGTGTAGTATTTGTACGTCAGGGTCATCTAGTTTGCCTCATCTCATTGTTCTCTCGGTCAAAAGATGTGCTGGTGACCGATGGGATGGCTATTTATTGTTAGTATTCATTGTGCCAGCTACCGTGCTAGAGTTAACTTAGAGGCTCCTCGATTATAGTGTGGCAGCCGTGACTTTTGAAGTGCATGGTTTCATAATCTGCAGAAGCACAACCGTCCATTTACACCGTTCCCGATTCAATTTAATGGCGCATGGTAACTGAGTCATCTCTCCCCAAGGTTAAGTAGTGGTCTATTCCGGGAGGTTATCGCATCTTATTCTCTCTAGAGAAGTGCAGGTAGCTCCCATCATCCTCGCCTCGTACGAGAAGCACAGTCAGATTCCATTGTCGTGTCACCGTCTTTTCCATGGATGACTTCAGGAACAATACTGAGCATCTCTTTATAGATGCCGATGGTAATACCAGGCTCGCGGTGTTGTACAACAACGAGCCCTACAAGGTGGAGGAGATTCTTTCTCTTTATGAGGAATGGCTGCGTGAGGACAGGTACAAGTTTGTTTGTCTTGATCTGGAGTACACACGAGAGGATTATTTTGATCGTAGTAGAAAAGTCGCCATCATTCAACTGGCGATGTGCAAGCATGTTCTTGTCTATCACCTGTGCAAGGCCAGGACGGAGTGCGCTCCTCTAAAGGATTTCCTTCGGAACAAAGGTATCGTTTTCGCTAGTGTCGACGTCAGGAACGATAGGGATGTTCTCGCAAACAGTTTCCTCAAAATACCAATAGAGTGTCACATCGATCTTCAAGAGCAGCTCATGATCAAAGGAGGCAATCTAAGGGATTCCATGGCAGATTTGGCAGGAGCCGTGATAAACAAATCTTACTTGAGTATGAAGTCGTCTTTTTCGAAGGGTCTGCATGACTACTGGGAATGGAAGCCGCTTTCCCTTGAACACCTGAAATATGCGGCAATTGTAAGTGAAAACTTCATTTTTTTATAATTTTCTGTCGTTATATTTTTATTTTACTACAAGAATAGTACTTTTTCCTCTTTACATATATCTTCATTCTCATCCGTTTTTTGTTTTAGGATGGGTATGTGGCTACAAGCTCTACCGCCGAGTTTTGTCGATGAAGGACATGATGCAGTCCCGTTGTCTTCCCAACCGCAGTGGTCGTTGATGTTTCAGAGCAGAACTCCAACTGAGTAGAATGGTGACGATGGACGTTTGTGTGGACGTTTTTGTGAGGAATCGACTCCTGGAAGATTTTCATTTCTTTTTTTGTATAATTAATGAGTACTTTTAGTTCAATCCTATGGAGTACCGTTTTGTTATTCAGCATCGTGTTTGGCTTGTCTCATGTTATGTGAAAATATTTTTTTTATGTTTTTTCATGTTACAAGTTCATTGTTGACGTTTGCGCGAGTTCATGTATATTTAGGTAAGCTGTTGAAGTGGCGCATATGTATTGGTTGGGAGAAGCGCGCTTTGTGTTTGGCTTATATTCAGTGTCGTTTGTTTGTGTTTGAATTGTTGTCTTTTACACGTTCGCACAAGAGAGGCACGTGTGCTAACGTACGAGGCAACATTTCAGTACCCTGTCTTTTTGTTCTTCGGGACCGTGCCTTTAGAAGCCCGGCATCCGTGTCTGCGGAGGCTTCACTCCCGTTGCTTCTTTTCCGCTATTTCTGTACCTCACGTGACACGCGTGATGTCTGTTTGTGCTGGTGTCACACGACAGTTTCTCTTGAGACTGCACAACCGTGCCTCTTCCATCACTCTTTTATGCATCCAGCTGGTTTGTACTCGTGCCTCGAGAAGTCCGAGAAGCCGCAATTGCGTGAGTGTATACGCTTCAATTCCGTGTCTCCTGTATGTGCATTCGTGTGTCTCAGGCGTCATGTTGGCTGTGATTCTACGTGCCTCTGGTGCAGACGTCTGTCTATGACATGACGCATATGTATTGTTTGGGAGAAGCGTACACGTTCGCACAAGAGAGGCATGTGTGCTAACGTACGAGGCAATATTTCAGTACCCTGTCTTTGTGTTCTTCGGGACCGTGCCTTTAGAAGACCGGCATCTGTGCCTGTGGAGGCTTCACTCCCGTGGCTTCTTTTCCGCTATTTCTGTACCTCACGTGACACACATGATGTCTGTTTGTGCTGGTGTCACACGGCAGTTTCTCTTGAGACTGCACAATCGTGCCTCTTCCATCACTCTTTTGTGCATCCAGCTGGTTTGTACCCGTGCCTCGAGAACTCTGAGAAGCCGCAATTGCGTGAGTGTATACGCTTCAATTACGTGTCTCCTGTACGTGCATTCGCGTGTCTCGGGCGTCATGTTGGCTGTGACTCTACGTGCCTCTGGGGCAGACGTCCGTCCGTGACGTGACACATATATATTGTTTGGGAGAAGCGTGCTTTGTGTTTGGATTATATTCAGTGCCATTTGTTTGTGTTTGAATTGTTGTCTTTTACACGTTCGCACAAGAGAGGCACGTCTGCTAACCTACGATGCAACATTTCAGTACCCTGGCTTTGTGTTCTTTAGGACCGTGCCTTTAGAAGCCCGACATCCGTTTCTGTGGAGGCTTCACTCCCGTGGCTTCTTTTCCGCTATTTCTGTACCTCACGTGACACACGTGATGTGTGTTTGTGCTGGTGTCACACGACAGTTTCTCTTGAGACTGCACAACCATGCCTTTTCCATCACTCTTTTGTGCATCCAGCTGGTTTGTACCCGTGCCTCGAGAACTCCGAGAAGCCGCAATTGCGTGACTGTATACGCTTCAATTCCGTGTCTCCTGTACGTGCATTCGCGTGTCTCAGGCATCATGTTGGCTATGAGTCTACGTGTCTCTGGTGCAGACGTCCGTCCGTGACGTGACACATATGTATTGTTTGGGAGAAGTGTGTTTTTTGTTTGGCTTATATTCAGTGCCGTTTGTTTGTGTTTGTATTGTTGTGTTTTACACATTCGCATGAGAGTGGCATGTCTGCTAACGTATGAGGCAACATTTCAGTACCCTGTCTTTGTGTTCTTCGGGACCGTGCCTTTAGAAGGCTGGCATCCGTGTCTGTGGAGGCTTCACTCCCGTGGCTTCTTTTTCGCTATTTCTGTACCTCACGCGACACACGCGATGTCTGTATGTGCTGGTGTCACACGGCAGTTTCTCTTGAGACTGCACAACTGTGCCTCTGCCACCACTCTATTGTGCATCTAGCTGGTTTGTACCCGTGCCTCGAGAAAGCCATTTCCAAAGCCGTGCGTGTGTGCCGAGAAGCCGCAATTCTGTGCCTATATACGCTGCAGTTCTGTGCCTCATGTGCGTGCATTCGTGTTACTCAGGGGACACACTGGCTGTGACTCTTCGTGCCCGTGGTGTCAGACGTCCGTCCGTGAGGGGATGCGGTGGCTGTTACTCGTCGTGCCTGTGCTTCTACACGCCTGTGCGTCTGGAGTCTTTAAAACTGTGGCTCTCTGACTTGTGCCATTGATTTGCTTCAAGTATTGATGTATCTCACGTGATACATGCCATGACTCTCGAACAGAGTGTTGTCACCGGTGCCTCTTGGAGGTCTCTTTTTTTTGCATTCAGATGATTTGTATCCAGAGGATTTAGGTCGAGATAGGAAAACAAGACGGAAAATATCACGTGGCTCGTGAAGCCGATGCATGTGCCTGTATAGGCTATGTTTCCATGCCTTTGTTTCCTGCATTGACGTGTTTACATCGAGTTTCTGCCTGCATGTGTACGTGCCTGTTGTGATATCGACCGATATCTGCAAAAGTTGTACGCTCGTGCCTGTGGAATAGACATGTATGTGCGTCTTGTGCCTGCATACCCGTGCCTCACGTGAAACCAGCCTTGACTCTCGAGGGACAGATGGTGTGAATCTAGCTAGATGAGGGACAGATGAGTTCTAGCCTCCGGATCTAAGGTGTATGACAGGCTGTTCGTTTGCTTCATTGGATTCTTCCGTCGGTGGTCTTTGTTCAAAGGAGGAATGATGACCGATGTGGTGGCTGTTCGATGTGACTATTCAGTGTGTCAGTTACCGTAAAATAAAGTTAGAGGCTCCTCGGTTTCTCTGCGGTATCAATTATTTGTGCACAACTGTGACTTTAGGAAGTGCATGGTTCCATGAGGTTCGGAAGCACAACCGTCTATACGCTGCTCCTAGTTCACACGTTAATCCGTATGGTAACCCAAACGTCCCTCGCCAAGGTTAAATACTGTTCGTGTTTGTGAGGTCTCCACGTCGTATTGTAGCCGTAGAACATCAGGCAGTTCCACCCTCCTTACCACTCCCTAACCTTGTCGCAGGGTCTCAGGAGTCTCCATTGGCATCTTGCTGCTTGCTGCCATGGATGACTTTTTGAACACCACCGAGTACCATCCAATAGTTGCAGATGGTAACACGAAGCTCGACGTGTGGTACACCAACAAGCCTGGCAAGGTGGAGGAGATCATTGCCTTGTACGAGGACTGGTCGCGCGAGGAGAAGTACAAGTTTGTTGGTCTCGGCATGGAGTTCACACGAAAGGATTGGTATGGGCGTAGAAAAGTCGCCGTCATGCAATTGGCTATGCGGAATCATGTTTTGGTCTATCCACTTCTGCAAGGCCAGGACGGAGTGCCCTGTCCTGAAGGATTTCCTTGAGAATAGAGGTATAACTTTCTCTAGTGTGGGCGTCAGGAATATTAGAGATGCTCTTTTTCAAGATTTCATCAGAATTCCAGAAGGGTACCACGTCGACATCCAAGAGAAGTTCATGATAAAAGGCGGTCAAGAAAGGGATTCCATTGAGGACTTGGCAGGAGCCATCATTGGCGAATCTTACTCCAAGCTGGAGTCCTCTTTTCCAGAACTTCTTCGTCACTACTGGGATTGGAAGCCACTTACCTTTGATCACCTGAAGTATGGAGCTACTGTAAGTGAAGATTTCATTTTCGTTAGTTTCTGCCTTTGTTGCAAGAACAATACATTTTTTTTTATTTTTTTTGTACATTGATGTTTTCATTTGGTTTTCCTTTAGGAAGGGTATGCGAGCTATGAGCTGTACCACCGGTTTCTGTCAATGAGGGACATCCCTCATCGTCGCTGTCTTCCTGATGTCAGATGGCGAGGACGTTTCTAAGGATTGTGTGATGAATTGGTTATTTGATAGTTATTGTATTGGGTAATATTACATCGACTGATGAATTTGTAATTGTGGTGGTTTTATTTTGAACCAGATGGAGTTGACTGGTTTGGGAATTTAAGTTTATTTTCGTTCCATCATGTTTTTCTTGACTGGGTGCCTTCAAGAATATTTTCCTCTATGATTTCTTGCTATTCGTTGGTATAAGATGAGATGTATTAAGAGGACCACTCAGATGTGCACTTTCGTGAATCTAGGCAGCGCACATCCGTCTGCTCAGGAATGCATTGTTTTTGTTTTAGGCAAGGCACGCTTTGGTGTTATTAGTTTGCTAGTTGCTTCAGTTTTTCGCTCGATATGGTCACACTGACAGGTAGGGGCGTCACTTTCACTTTGTGTTTGTAGTGTGTTTGGCACGGTTGTTTTTATAACGAATATACGGTTGTGGTTGTGTGTTAGGCAGTGCGTTATGTTAGTATGAGTCACTGTCATGGTTGTATGTTCTATAATATTTCTATTTAGTCTGACTAGTGAATTTACGTCTGTCTAGTTAGTGGAGGCATATCCTGTGTTATGTTGAGGCAAAGTTGTGTGTGTCGTTCGGAAATGCTTTCTCAACACGTTTGTTCGGAGAGGCACGTATACGCTGTTATTCAAAGGCACGGTCGTGCCTTTCTTTCGAAATGTTTGCTTTCACTTACTTGCTGAGAGAGATTCGTCGGTGAAACTTTTGAGGTCACGTACCTTTTTCGGTTGAAGTCACGGTTGTGCTTCCATGACTCGTTGGTTTGGTAGAGGGACCGGTGTTAAGCTATCGAGGGGACGGTCCTGTGTTAACTGGTGGCTCACTTGTGTGTGTCAGGTTAGTTGTCCGTGTTAAGAGTGGCACGTTCTACGTGGATAAGAGGCACGACAGTGCCTCTGTGACCAGCATTACTGTAGGTGAGTCATTTAGCTCCTTTGTCAAATGCTTACGAATCGATAGTGTTTTTCCTCTGTGTTCCAATTGTTTCTTTTTTTATGTCTAGTCGGAGTGAGTGGTGTTCTACTACAAGGAATTGCTGTCTTGAATATGATCTTTACAACTTTTCTAAAAAATACGATTCTTATTTTCGAAAAAATTCAATGTCAGGAATTTAAGACTTGACCATTTGAATGCACAACTGTGGTTAATGGGATCCATAGCAGATATCTTGGACTGACACAAAAATAGCTGAAACATTGTTGTGATTACATGAGTCGATATGGATGAAACAATGTTCGGATGTCTTCATCTAAATTAAGGCACATCTAAGCAGTAGTCATCTTCTTCCAAATCTTCTTCTTTCGCGCCGGATGTTGTGTTTGTTGAGTATGATGCTCAATGCCTCAAATACATGGTCTGTGTTGTAGTTCGATGTTATCATTTTGTAAGTTAGTTGTTCTCTCATCGGTTTCACATGGATCTGCAAAACAAATAAGCGCACAAACTAATAAAATTTATTGTACAACTTAATGTTTAGCTGGCTTGGAAGAACATACGTTTATGTGTTGTCAATGAGAGTGAACTTACATTATTGATAAAAAATGAATTATTATTGAAATTAATGAGGGGCATCAAATGCATGGTGTAAATAGCACTGTCATCCCTGAAATTTGAGAGCATTATGTTATTTGTTAGTAGGTGGACAGTAGATATGGGATATGTAGTGGAACAAAAAAATGCATGGTGTAAATGAGGTAGAGCTACAGTTAGAAGAAACTCACTCTCTGTTCGAGTTACATACACTCTGCACAGGTTTGACATGAAAGGAGGCCATTGTGTGAGGATAGTTGCTGTAAGCAGAATGATAAGCTCTCTTGAAGTTTTCGATGACAATGTCCGAGTGTTCCTTTATACCGTCGCAATTGATATCAGGACACAGAATTTCGAAGCGACGCATTGCAAGATTCACGATTACGAGGTAGATAAAATGTGGTTTCTTTCTCACAGGTATTAAGACCTAAAACAATTAACGGGAAGTTATATCATTGTAACAAGAAAATCTGGTAGAATTGAAGACAAACACTGGACAGATAGAGTGAGTAGGGTGAACTCACGATGTTGCATTTGTTTGACAGCCTGAATCCAATAGTTTTTTCTGCAATTTGTTCCTTCAGTAGTTTAGTGCTTGCTTCTAGAACTTGAAATTTATCCCGCATTAAATTGAAGCTGGGTCACTCAGTGTGCTAGTAGTAGTAAATGTGGTTTGTTATTATTATTTATGAGAAGCAAGAACTTACAGAGGCGTCAATGTACATTATATGCTTGTGCATAGATGTTGGCATTGGCGTTGCGTAGAATTGTTCTTTCATCAGCAACTCTGAGTAAGCATCGACCACGAATGAGTTGATATATCTGTATACCTTCATTGACAAACCTAAAGTTCGATGATCGGCACAACGTCGGTCGATGTAGAATATCCTCTTGCTGCCAAAAAAGATAAATGCATTTTAAATCATATGATTTTATTATTTAACGTTAGAGTTGATGAGTATTCAATTGCAATAGCAGAATAATCGAGCTGAAACTCTTTAATTTGAAAGCTTCAGGCAGAATCGATTGCAGTAGTAAAAGAAAGGATCAAAACATTACTGTAAGAGGAAGAACTAATTCATTACCTATCATGTTGACTGATGCCTGGTGTACTGTCGACGATTGTTTCATACACTTCTTTCTCCTGCGTTATAGAATCTCTTATTTCCAAAAGTTGACAGTGATCTTGATGGTCATTCCCTTGGTGAGTGAATCGAGTCTGTTCTAGGTGAGGATGATGTTGATGAGGTTGGAAGACATGACCACCGGAGTTCATTTGACCATTACTAAGTTGTAGATGACCCTCATTACAATTGTTGTTTCTTTGGACTATTAGGCCTTGTGGTTGGCGTTGCATGCGCAGTTGTAATGTTCTGACAGTTGGATCACCAGTTGAGCTTGAAGGAATATCTATTGGAAAATGTTGCAGATGATGGTCGGAATACTGCATGCTGTTGAACTGTTGTTGCAAGGCACTGTAACTTTGGCCACGAAACTCACTTGTCCATGGTTGCTGATGGTTCTGCTCTTCAGGTTGGCGTTGCTGGCACCGTGCAGTGCTGTTATTCTGAGCATCATTGTGTTGGGGGTAGTGGGCATTGTGGACAAGGGTTTGTTGTTGGTATTGTTTCTGACTTTGGTTGTTCATTGCATAAGGTGAGTGCTGGCTGCTGTTTGAGCTGCCGTTATTCTGAGCACCAGGACATCGGTAGTAGTTGTTTTTGAGAGTAGGAACTTGTTGGTAGTGTTGGGATGAAGCAGTTGCTGGCAAACTGTCGGACAAGACAGTTTGAGTTAAACCTGTGAAGTATGACGTATCAAAATTCTGTGAGACGTGGCTACAGCCTGGCATTGAGCCCGATCTGCTGGTCATATGTGGCTCTTCATAGTTAGAAAGTCAAGATCTGGATGACGAGGTTGAATTCTTGGTCAAGTGCGAGATAGTATCAGGTTGGCATTGCTGGGATGCTACTTGGTTATGAAAGGGTTGCTTCTTCTTTTCATCAATGACTCTGTCAATTTGTTCATAGATAGATGGGTCAGACCATATTTCATCATCATCAATGAATCCAACATTAAGGAGGCCTCTGTGGTTGTCAGCCTGTAGAGACTGATTGGTTGGAGTTTCTGTTGAATTGTGTGGAGGCTCCAGTATTCTAACTTTTTTCTTAGGAGGTGTCGTATTATTGTTTCCTGGATTTTCTGACTGCTGTAAGGACCTCTTGTGAGCTGCCATTTGTGTTTCCAGTTCTGGCGGATGTGCGGTTGTGGTAAGAGGGACGATGTCTGTGGGATCAATACGTGGTTGTTTGGTACATTGTTCATGTTCTTCTGCAATGTTATTGTCTTTCGCATCGATAGATGTGGTAGTAATCACTAGTGGATGGAAGTGCTTTTCTTGTATCCAGTACTGTGTCAGAACCGCTGTCAGAATCAGTGGTGACGGCTACTCTAGTAGCAAGGGAGGAAGTGGCTCTGGTGCGTTCAATTTCAGCAATCGTCTTCTCATCTCTCAAAATTGAAACAAGATGGACCTTAGCTTCTGGCAGTGAAGAAGAACGTTGTTCAGTGACAATGTTTAACTTTTGTGCAGGTTGGGATACAGTGAGGCTCTTTGTGTTGGTTGAAGAATTTTTGTGAGCGCTATCAGAACCGCTGGACCGTTCAGTAGTTGGTGACGTTTTCCCAATGTGATGAATAGGTGCTCCAAGTGTATCCGTTGAGATTGGACCAGTCAGTAACTGTTTGTTAACCGTAGAGTGCGAGGTTGATATTTCTATTGCAGTAGGTTTTGCTGTTTCCTCCAAGAGTTTTTCCAGTGGGCTTGTCAGAGAGTTGTGGTTTGCCGATCCTCCAGCAAAATTTTGGGTTTCAATCCGTACAGAACACTCAGATGAATTTTCACCTATCATTATAATTGCCCCACTCTCGAGCATCTCAAACATTGGCACAAAGGGCTCATGAACCGGCAAGCCATCAAGGCAGCTCTGCAGATGGTTATGCACTTTGTCCAGATGAATCTTGGCTTGTTCATCAATGTCCTCTCTATTGTGGTCGATCTTGTTCACCTCCAGTAGCAACTTAATCTGAGTTGATGATTTTAGATGTGAAGATAGACGAATTTGGGACTGCTCTTTGTCATATGGATTCTGGGAGTCTGGGTCAGGGGTATCGCAGCAACCCTTTAAATTTTCAAGGGAGTATGACGTGGTGATACGTCTCCAACGTATCTACTTTTCCAAACACTTTTCCCTTGTTTTGGACTCTAACCTGCATGATTTGAATGAAACTAACCCGGACTGACGCTGTTTTTAGCAGAACTGCCATGATGTTGTTTTTTGTGTAGAAAAGAGAAGTTCTCGGAATGTCCTGGAAATCCACGGAGGCACTTTTTGGAATTTATAAGAATTTTTGGCGAAAGAATTAATGCCAGGGGGCCCACAGCCTGTCCACGAGACAGGGGGCGCGCCCCCCCTAGGGCGCGGCCTCCTATCTCGTGGGCCCCCTAGACCTCCTCCGACCTCAACTCCAACTCTATATCTTCCGTCTCGAGGAGAAAAAAATCAGAGAGAAATTTGCATCGCGTTTCACGACACGGAGCCGCCACCAAGCCCTAATCTCTCTCGGGAGGGCTGATCTGGAGTCTGTTCGGGGCTCCGGAGAGAGGGATTCGTCGCCGTTATCAGCATCAACCATCCTCCATCACCAATTTCATAATGCTCACCGCCGTGCGTGAGTAATTCCATCGTAGGCTTGCTGGATGGTGATGGGTTGGATGAGATTTACCATGTAATCAAGTTAGTTTTATTAGGGTTTGATCCCTAGTATCCACTATGTTCTGAGATGGATGTTGCTATGACTTTGCTATGCTTAATGCTTGTCAGTAGGGCCCGAGTGCCATGATTTCAGATCTGAACTATTATGTTTTCATGAATATATGTGTGTTCTTGATCCTATCTTGCAAGTCTATAGTGACCTATTATGTGTTATGATTCGACAACCCCGAAGTGACAATAATCGGGATACTTCTTGGTGATGACCATAGTTTGAGGAGTTCACGTATTCACTATGTGTTAATGCTTTGGTCCGGTTCTCTATTAAAAGGATGCCTTAATATCCCTTAGTTTCCGCTAGGACCCCGCTGCCACGGGAGGGTAGGACAAAAGATGTCATGCAAGTTCTTTTCCATAAGCACGTATGACTATTTACGGAATACATGCTACATTACATTGATGAATTAGAGCTAGTTCTATATCACCCTATGTTATAACTATTGCATGAGGAATCGCATCCGGCATAATTATCCATCACTGATCCATTGCCTACGAGCTTTTCATATATTGTTCTTCGCTTATTTACTTTTCCGTTACTACTGTTACAACTACTACAAAAACCCAAAAACATTTATCTTTACTGTTGCTATTGTTACCTTTATTATCATACCACTTTTGCTACTAAACACTTTGCTGCAGATACTAAGTTATCCAGGTGTGGTTGAATTGACAACTCAACTGCAAATACTCAAGAATATTCTTTGGCTCCCCTTGCGTCGAATCAATAAATTTGGGTTGTACTTCACCCTCGAAAGCTGTTGCGATCCCCTACACTTGTGGGTTATCAAGACTAATTTTTGGCGCCGTTGCCGGGGAGCATAGCTCTATTCTTTGAGTCACTTGGGATTTATATCTGTTGATCACTATGAAGAACTTGAAAGACGCGAAGACCAAGATTTTGCCCTCAACTACGAGGGGAGGTAAGGAACTGCCATCTAGCTCTGCACTAGATTCTCCTTCCGTTATTAGTAGGATTGCGACACCTAAACCTGCTACTGCTATGAATTCTGATATGTCGCATGTTATTGATGATGCCACTTCTGCTATGCATGATGAAACTACTTCTGTGTGTGATACTACTTTGCCATTAGGTGAATTTCTAGATGAAGAACTTGCTAGAGTTAGGGGGAATGAAAATATTGAAGAACCTATTATTGATGATAGTGATGATGACGTTCCCCCAATGATTATGTATTACCTGTTGTTCCTAAGGGTTATGTTATGAATGAAGCAGCTGCTATGGAAATTCTTGCTTGCAATGATAGAAATGATCTTAAGAAATTATTAGCTAAATGGGAGCAGCAGTCTCTTAATGCTAGAATGAAACCTGATCCTGTTTTTTCTACTTCACCTATATGTGTTACTGATAAGGATTATGAATTCTCTATTGATCCTGATATTATTACCTTAGTTGAATCTGATCCTTTTTATGGCCTTGAATCTGAAACTGTTGTGGCACATCTTACCAAGTTGAATGATATAGCCACCCTATTTACTCATGATGAGAAGTCTCACTATTTATATATCCTTAAGATATTTCCGTTCTCATTAAAGGGTGATGCTAAGACTTGGTATAATTCTCTTGCTCCTGGTTGTGTGCGTAGTCCCCAGGATATGATTTATTACTTCTCTGCTAAATATTTCCCTGCACATAAGAAACAAGCTGCCTTGCGGGAAATATATAATTTTGTGCAAATCAAAGAAGAGAGTCTCCCACAAGCTTGGGGGAGGCTTCTCCAGTTACTTAATGCTTTGCCTGATCATCCTCTTAATAAAAATGAAATACTTGATATCTTTTATAATGGACTAACCGATGCTTCCAAGGACCACTTGGATAGTTGTGCTGGTTGTGTTTTCAGGGAAAGAACAACCGACGAAGCTGAAATATTATTGAATAATATGTTGACTAATGAAAATAATTGGACTCTTCCTGAGCCAGTTCCTGAAGTAATTCCTGAACCAATTGAGCCAACTCCTGAGCCTATTCCTAAACCCACTCCGAAGAAGAGAGGTGTTTTATTTCTCAGTCCTGAAGATATGCAAGAGGCAAAGAAATCAATGAAAGAAAAAGGTATTAAAGCTGAAGATGTTAAGAATTTACCACCTATTGAAGAAATACATGGTCTTAGTTTACCGCCTGAAGAACCACATTGTCTTGATAAACCGACACAAGTAGTAAAGGTAAATTCTCTCTATAGATATGATAAAGTTGAAATACCCTCTACTAAATTTCATAGCCCATGCTGAGATGAATTTGATGACTTTATGGCTAGACAAGAAAGTTTTAATGCCTATGTTGGTAGAGAGTTAAAGAATAATGCTTTCGAGATAGGACACGTAGGTGATAATCTGGCTAGAGTTAAAGATGAACTTCATCGCGTTAGCAAAAGCTGAGCAAGTACTCAAAGTTGAAAATGATTTGCTTGAGGAATTAAATAATAAAAATGACTTTGCTATTAGAGTGGCTACTAGAACTAGTAGAATGACTCAGGAACCTTTGTATCCTGAAGGCCACCTTAAGAGAATCGAGCAAGATTCTCAGAGAAATAATTTAGAGGCACCTAGTTCTTCTAAAAAGAAGAAGAAGAAGAAAGACGATAGAACCTTGCATGCTTCTAGTGAACCTACTATAGACACACCTGAGAATCCCAATGATATTTCTATTTCTGATGCTGAAACACAATCAGGTGATGAACATGAACCTAGTGATAATGTTAATGATAATGTTCATGTTGATGCTCAACCTAGCAAAAACAATGATGTAGAGATTGAACCTGCTGTTGATCTTGATAACCCACAATCAAAGAATCAACATTATGATAAGTGAGATTTTGTTGCTAGGAAGCACATGAAAGAAAGAGAACCATGGGTTCAGAAACCCATGCCCTTTCCTCCTAAACCATCCAAGTCAAAGGATGATGAGGATTTTGAGCGCTTTGCTGAAATGATTAGACCTATTTTCTTACGTACGCGCTTAACTGATATGCTTAAAGTAAATCCTTATGCTAAGTATATGAAGGATATCATTACAAATAAAAGAAAGATACCAGAAGCTGAAATTTCCACCATGCTTGCTAATTACACTTTTAAGGGTGGAATACCAAAGAAACTTGGAGATCCGGGTGTTCCAACTATACCATGCCCCAATAAAAGAAATTATGTCAGAACTGCTTTATGTGATCTTGGAGTCGGTGTTAGTGTTATGCCTCTCTCTTTATATCGTAGACTTGAATTGAATAAGTTGACACCTACTGAAATATCTTTGCAAATGGCTGATAAATCAACTGCTATACCTGTCGGTATTTGTGAGGATGTGCCTATTGTGGTTGCAAATGTCACTATCTTAACGGACTTTGTTATTCTTGATATTCCTGAGGACGATAGTATGTCTATTATTGTTGGTTGACCTTTTCTTAATACTGCAGGGGCTGTTATTGATTGCAACAAAGGCAATGTCACTTTGCATGTAAATGGTAATGAGCATACGGTACATTTTCCGTGGAAACAATCTCAAGTTCATAGCATCAATTCTATTGAAAAAGTTCCAACTATCATTTTTGGAGATTTTGAATTTCCTCTCCCTACTGTCAAGAAAAAGTATGATATTCTTGTTGTTGGGGATTTTCATATCCCCGTTGAGGTAACTTAGTGTTATTCGAAATTTCTCCGGTTCTGTGTTATTCAGAATGAGTTTGTTAACAAGACTTGATCAACCTTCTTAGCGGGTTCATTTTGATGATCACGAGATGGATGAAACTAGAAGGCACAACCTTCTGTACCCTCTTTTTACTTTCTGTTATTTAGATTAAATAAAGCAAAAATAGTATTATCCGTCTATTTTCTGAATTATCCGTGCATTAAAAAATAGTCCAAAAATAAAAGTGCTCCAAATGCCCTGCAAATTTAGTATGATTTTTTCTGGAATATTTGAGGATTTTAGGCACTGAAAACACTGCAGGAGGGGCAAGCACCAGGCCACGAGAGAGGAGGGCGCGCCCCCCTGTAGGGTGCGCCCCTGTCTCGTGGCCCCCTGGTGGCTCCCCTCCACTTATGCCAGCACCCACACACTTCATCTTCTACCAAAAAATCCCCATCCAGCTCAAGCACGAGTTCTAGCTCGTTTTGCTGCGATTTTCGATCTCCTTGCTCAAAGCTCCATTCACAAAACTGCTTTGGGAGATTGTTGCTTGGTATGTGACTCCTCCATTGGTCCAATTAGGTTTTGTTCTAGTGCTTTATTCATTGCAAATTTTTGCTACTTAGGTGACCATGTTCTTGAGCTTGCATGTTAAATTTTTGAGGTCCCAAGCAATTCCAATGCATGATATGGGCTCTAGGCACTTGCAGGAGTAGTTGCTATCAATCTTGTTTAGTTTTATCCACTTTTATTTTGGAGTTACTAAAATTTCAGAAATTTTTAGAAAAAGAAATATGCTTAGAAGAATGTACCAAGGAGGTTCCTCAGCAAAGAAAGGGCCAATAATTGCTATACGTGAACAAGATGTTAATTTGCCAAGGGACGCAATTGTATGGGCTTGTGAGTGGCCATCCGATGATTTTATGGTCGAAGCAGGCTTTAAGGAAGAATTTGACGCGTATGTGCGTAATGCTGAGCTGGAGGACTTCTTACAAGATAAGTGTCCTCAATATTATCAATTGACCGATTCCTTTGTGCGGAGGTTCGAATATATTTCTGTGCGTAATTCTCCCAGTGTCATGTTTGATATTTATGATACATCTTATACCATGGATTTAGAAGATTTCACAACTGCTTGCAAACTCCCTCAGTGGGGTAATATCAATGATCCTCGCAAATGTGAATTTAGAGATTTTATTGCTAGTATTACTGTGGGAGAATCTAGGGACGTAGCACAAGCTACCATAGGGAGCATTCATTTTCCTGCTTTACATTACTTTGCTGTCCTTATTGGTAGATGCATTAACGATAAGGACGAGGTATGTCACATGTGTGCCCTTGATCTTTGTGTCCTCAAGAGTGCTGTGTCAGGTTATAAAGGTTATAACTTGGGGGCAATAGTTGCACGTAGGTTGCAGAATAATAGTAAAAGAGGAAATTTCTTTGGAGGAATTTATGCAACCCGTGTGGCTAATTTTCTTAATATAGCTCCACGAGAGGGGGATATGATTGTACCTCCTGTTTATTTGGATAAAGAAGCTATGTTTGATCATCATTTTCTTGAGAGGAATGAACAATTCCTCCATTATCGACTAATCTATGATAGACGCAATGTCGTCCCTGTTACTCTTCCTGCTCCCTACCTTTTTGATTATCAGGCAAAAGGAAGATATGTTATCACCAAGGAAGAAGCAGCTGATTACGAGAGGGGAATGGAGGCAGCTCGCCAACACGCTGCTGCCCAGGAGGCGGTCGCCTCTGCATCTCAGTACTACCCCAGTTTCACTTATGGATATCAGCCAGGCGGTCCTTGGTAGTAAACAACTTAGGCCAAACGCCTAAGCTTGGGGGAGTACGTATTTCTCACCGACTTTACATTCATGTTCACACACTATTCGTTGGTGCTCATACTCTTTCATTGTATTATCCATGTTAGTTTAAATTTCTTTTTCTAGTTTTCTTCTTGTGTGTTTGATAAACCTTGAGAAAAACCAAAAAAAAAATTAGTTAGTTTAATTCCCTTGCTTGTAGTAGGAATTAAATTGAAAACCCCAAAAGATTTCTAGTTCTTCTTTTACTTGTTGGGAGCTTTCCCGTGTAAATAGTTTTATTTTCTTTTCTTTCCTTGGGGGGGGGGGTCGAGAAGACCATATTGAAAATGCTTAGTGGCTCTTATATGCATGATTGTTTATTTAAATTAGAGACCATATTACTTGTCTTCTATCTTGAGTTGAATGCTTGCAGATTCCAGCTTAGTCCAATGCACGTACACTCTTATTATTATACACATCGTTCGGTCGTGCAAGTGAACACTACTAGGGAAAACCTTATACACAAAATCTTACCAGTAACGCGTGTTAAAATGAGGCGCTACTGCTAATTAGCAGTAGCGCGTGTGCCAAAACCGCGCTATTGTTACCCCCTTAGCAGTAGTGCGGCAGGAACATAACGCGCTACTACTATAATTTCCACACCGTTCCCGACGTGCTAGGTATAGTAGTAGCGCCCTTCCAGAAACGGCGCTACTACTACGGATTTTATCAGCAGCGCATTTTTCCTCCCCATGCTACTGTTAAAGCTATTTTCACCTAACCCCCCACGCGGCCTGATTCCCTCTCCTCTGCTTCCTCCCCCAATTCCCCACTCTCTCTTGTCCCCCTCGTCACCTCCGCCTCGCCGCCGTCTCCCCCGACCCCGCCTCGCGGCCGTCTCCCTCGACCCCGCCTCATCGCCGTCTCCCTCGACCCGCCTCAGCGCCGTCTTCCCTGAACCCGCCTCGCAGCCGTCTCCCTCGACCCCGCCTCGCCGCGCCTCAGTGCCGCCGTCTCCCCCGACCCCATCTCGCTCCCCGCCCTCTGTAAGCACTCTCCCCTTCCGGTCCCCCTTGTTTGCTTAGTATGAACCCTAGCTATTTAGTGCTAGTTAGTATGAACCCTAGGCTATTTTTAGTGCTAGTTAGTGCTAGTTAGTATGAACCCTAGGCTATTTTTAGTGCTAGTTAGTGCTAGTTAGTTAGAACTAGGTACTAATTAGCTAGGTACTAGTTTATTTTTATTTATAGTAAGTTTATTTTAGTAAGTTTATTTTCAGTAAGAACTAATTGAATTAATAAAACTAGTTAGTAAGAACTTGTTGCTATTTTTTTTATTTAAAGCAATTTTTCCCGCATCGACGTGGGCGATGCCTATCCCGCATCCTCGTCGTCGAGTCGGTGGAGGACGACACCTGCTTGACCAGATGGGCCATGTCCGGGACTGGGCTCCGCCGGGGTGGTACTGGGAGGCGCTACCTACCAGGGGGCGCAGGTTAGTGAGGAGCCAGCCTGTCATTGACCCGAACCTTCTTTGGTGGCGGTCGCGTGGGCCAGTGACGGTCCAGAGGCTCGAGGACCCCCGCAGAGGTGGTGTGTCACCGTGTCAGTGAGGAGGACGCGCACGTCCGTCGCTACTTGTTTGCGTTGGAGCACAGGTTCTCCAATACCTGGCAGGTTCTCCAGGGATCTCACTGGAGCTATGATCTCGTGATGGTTCCTTCTTTGTGGGTGTCCACCGCCCGCGCCGATACCCGTCGTGTGCTAGGGTTTTAGTTGTATTAGTGATGTTATATGTATGACACTATCTTGTGTTGCTCGAATAGGATATGTGCTTGCCCAAGTGGCCGGTCATGTTTGCAGGTTACACCTCTGAGTGGCCTATGTTTTGCCGGAGTGTTGATTCATTTCCGTTCTGGCAAATTTCAGGCGCTCGATATGTCCTATTTTAGCAAAGGTCATGCCGGATTTTTCCTTGAATTTTGGCATGACTTGTGCCAGAATATGTAGGAAATATTGAGTGCCCCGGATTTGTGTGTTGAGTATCCTGGTAGTTGTCTTCGATCGATTTTCAATTAATTTTTTAACAATGAACATAGGAAATGTATGACGACGAAAAGGATTTCGGTATTTGCAAATACTGCAAAGACGAGCGCGGCCTGTGCGATGGAATCTTCCTAGATGATGATAGGCGCTTCAGCATCAAGCTGGACGAGAACTTCGAAGTGGATACAGTAAGTCACAACGACAAGTCTTTTTTCGTAATTAAGCATGACATATGCTTCATTTGCTTCAACTTATAATTTGTTTTTACTATTCCACTAGCGTATCCCCTGCCATGCAAGAGTTTTTGTATTGGATAAGATAGGTTGCAGTCATACTATGGAGGTAAAGAAATTTTACTTGAAGACCGAGCATGGTTATATTTTCCACACAAAATTATACAATTCAGACGACTACACCTATTTTGGATGCAAAACATGGCGAGCACTATGCAAGACTTATGCATTTGAGCTTGATATGGTTATCACCTGTGATATTCGTCCAGAAGATGATATTGAAGGTAATATCGACATCTGGGTCGATGTGCAGATGCCTCCAGTTATACCAAAATGTGAGTTTCTCAACCATATTTATGTCTTTGATATTGTTTATTCAAAAATAGTTGACAATTAATTTCTATTGATAGCTTATTTTGGTGCAAGCAAACATGTCCAGCGCTTGGTAGACAGGACCGTATACTATGTCGGGGCTGAACTCAACTGCGAGGAGCTCAGTCATTATGTTTCATGGCTTGCGGATCTTTATACTGTCAAGACAAATTTTCTTCCTGCATTTAGAAATGTTAGTACTGAAAACGTGCGACCAATAGTGTTCGTACTGAACTACGGTCACATCTATTTAGGAAGGATGGTAAGATTTTTAATATTTATCCTTAGTGCATCTTTTCCATACATTATTTTTGAAGCTAAACTTCATTGCTAAGTATTTTACCACGTGATGTTCTTCAACAGGGAGTCCCGATGAATGTTGTGCCTTATGGGATAGAGACTAAATGTACCATGAGTATTATTAGCTTACGGCCAAGATATCTCATAGATTACTGTAGTGCATTCAAGATTAGTGACGGATGCTTAATAGTGCAAGACTGGACCAAATATGTGATGGGGGAGCACAAAGAAGTACTAGGGGGCAGCAAACAGAAGTGCAGCCGACGATTAGGAGATAGGTTCATCTGCATGCTCCAACTTTATCAAGGAGGAGAGCTACACATGTTTTATGTTATTTTACCTAAGAGAGAGCAGCAGGAGTGATTAGCTAGCTAGAAATGAGTTTGAGGATGATGATGTGCTACACTATTACTATGATGATAAAATAGCTAGTGTTGGTGGTAATGACTATGATGATTAATATTAGCTAGTGTTAGTGGTGATTAAATAAATAATGTTGGTGGTAATTACTATGATGATGATTAAATAGCTTGTGCTGGCGCATTAGATTCAAGTGGAGGCAACATGTGGTGCACATCGAAAGTACTACTAGTCCAAATTAGACCAAGTTTGGATTAGTAGTATACTTTTGACATGCACCACATATTGCCTCCACTTGAACCTAATCCACCTTCATTTGACACACTGGACATAATGATGTAAACCTCAGAACTGGTATTGTACCAATATTTGTACGATGGAGAGAAAACCGCATAAATACACTAAAAATAAAAAAATAAAAAATGAATACTAGTAGCGATGGAGAGAAAACGCGCTGCCACTAGTTTCATTAGCAGTAGCGTGGGGGTGAACAAACGTTGCAGCTATTTATCCTAGCAGTAGCGCGCGACGGCACGCGTTACTGCTAAGCAATAGATGTAGCGCCTTATTAGTAGCGCGCCTACCCGCGCTACTAATGAGCACAAAACCAGCGCTACTGCTAGGGTTTTCCCTAGTAGTGGAAAGGCAATAATGACGATATAGGATGGACTTATTGGGATGAGAAAAGCTGATATGAACTCGACCTCTCTTGTTTTTGTAAATATGATGATTTATCGTTCCTGAGTCAGCTATTATGAAGTAAACATATTTGCAATGACATTTAGAGATTATAGTTACTTGTGCCATGCTTGATTAGCTATGAGTTATAATGGTTTACCTTGCGTGCCAACATGCTATTAGAATGATTATGCTGTGGTATGATGGGATGGTATCCTCCTTTAAATGAATTGAGTGACTCGACTTGGCACATGTTCATGCATGTAGTTGGATCAAATCAACATAGCCTTCACGATATTTATGTTCATGATGGATTATATCCTACTCATGATTGTACTCGGTGTGAATTAATTTTAATGCATGCTTACGACTGTTGTCGCTCTCTCAGTTGGTCGCTCCCCAGTCTTTTGCTAGCCTTCACCTATACTAAGCTAAAATACTGCTTGTGCATCCAAACTCCTTAAACCCCAAAGTTGTTCCATATGAGTCCACCATACCTACCTATATGCGGTATCTACCTGCCGTTCCAAGTAAATTTGTATGTGCCAAACTCCAAACCTTCAAATGAAATTCTGTTTTGTATGCTCGAGCAGCTCATGTTACAACTTGGGCTGCCTATATCTTCCATGCTAGGTAGGTTATTCTCATGAGGAGTGGACTCCGCTCCTCATTCACGAGAAAGGGCCGGTAACCGGGACGCCCAGTCCCATGATCCAAAAAGATCAAAGCAAATCAAAATAATTAAACAAAACTCCCCCATGGCTGTTGTATGTTGGAGGCACTCGTTGTTTCAAGCAAGCCATGGATTGATGCTTGTTGGTGGTTGGGGGAGTATAAACCTTTACCATTCTGTTTGGGAACTTCCTATAATGCATGTAGTATGGAAGATACATCCATCTCTTAGGTGTTGCGTTGACATCAAAAGTATGCCGCTCAAAATGTTATTCAATCTCTATTTTAAAATCGAGCTCTGGCACCTCTACAAATCCCTGCTTCCCTCTGCGAAGGGCCTATCTATTTACTTTTATGTTGAGTCATCACCCTTCTTATTAAAAGCACCCGCTAGAGAGCACACTGTCATTTGCATTCATTACTATTGGTTTATATTGGGTATAACTTGACTGGATCTCTTTTACCATGAATTACAATGTTTAGTCAGTCCTTGATCTTTAAAGGTGTTGTGCATTTATGTTTTGCGGTCTTAGAAAGGGCTAGCGACATACCATTTTGTTATATCATGTTATAATTATTTTGAGAAAGGGTTGTCATCCGAGTTTTATTATTATGGCTCGCTAGCTGATTATGCAATTGATATGAGTGATTGTGAGAGCTAAGTATTATTGTGAATATGGTTAGTTCATAATATTTGCTGAAACTTCAATGCTGGCTTTTCATGTTTACAACAACAAGAGCAAACAGAGTTTGTAAAAGTTTTCTTTATCACTTTCAGTTTATCAACTGAATTGCTTGAGGACAAGCAAAGGTTTAACCTTGGGGGAGTTGATACGTCTCCAACGTATCTACTTTTCCAAACACTTTTGCCCTTGTTTTGGACTCTAACTTGCATTATTTGAATGAAACTAACTCGGACTGACGCTGTTTTCACAGAACTGCCATGATGTTGTTTTATGTGTAGAAAAGAAAAGTTCTCGGAATGTCCTGGAAATCCACAGAGGCACTTTTTGGAATTTATAAGAATTTTTGGCGAAAGAATTAATGCCATGAGGCCCACAGCCTGTCCATGAGACAGGGGGCGCGTCCCCCTAGGGCGCGGCCTCCTATCTCGTGGGCCCCCTGGACCTCCTCTGACCTCAACTCCAACTCTATATCTTACGTCTCGAGGAGAAAAAAATCAGAGAGAAGTTTCATCGCGTTTAACGACACGGAGCCACCGCCAAGCCCTAATCTCCCTCGGGAGGGCTGATCTGGAGTCCGTTCAGGGCTCCTGAGAGAGGGATTCATCGCCGTCGTCATCATCAACCATCCTCCATCACCAATTTCATGATGCTCACCACCGTGCGTGAGTAATTCCATCGTAGGCTTGCTGGACGGTGATGGGTTGGATGAGATTTACCATGTAATCAAGTTAGTTTTGTTAGGGTTTGATCCCTAGTATCCACTATGTTCTGAGATTGATGTTGCTATGACTTTGCTATGCTTAATGCTTGTCACTAGGGCCCAAGTGCCATGATTTCAGATCTAAACCTATTATGTTTTCATGAATATATGTGTGTTCTTGATCCTATCTTGGAAGTCTATAGTCACCTATTATGTGTTATGATCCGACAACCCCGAAGTGACAATAATCGGGATACTTCTTGGTGATGACCGTAGTTTGAGGAGTTCATGTATTCACTATGTGTTAATGCTTTGGTCCGGTTCTCTATTAAAATGAGGCCTTAATATCCCTTAGTTTCCGCTAGGACCCCGCTGCCACGGGAGGGTAGGACAAAAGATGTCATGCAAGTTCTTTTCCATAAGCACATATGACTATTTACGGAATACATGCCTACATTACATTGATGAATTGGAGCTAGTTCTATATCACCCTATGTTATAACTATTATGAGGAATCGCATCCGGCATAATTATCCATCACTAATCCATTGCCTACGAGCTTTTCATATATTGTTCTTCGCTTATTTACTTTTCCGTTACTAGTGTTACAACTACTACAAAAACCCAAAAACATTTATCTTTACTGTTGCTACCGTTACCTTTATTATCATACCACTTTTGCTACTAAACACTTTGCTGTAGATACTAAGTTATCTAGGTGTGGTTGAATTGACAACTCAACTACTAATACTCAAGAATATTCTTTGGCTCCCCTTGTGTCGAATCAATAAATTTGGGTTGTACTTCACGCTCGAAAGCTGTTGCGATCCCCTACACTTGTGGGTTATCACGTGGCGTGAAGAACACTGGTTTAGCCACTACTGGAAGAACTTTGACTTCTTGTCGTGCTAGAACTTGGAAGCGTAGAGTATGTTGAAGGGGCTGATGAAAAATTTCTTTTTCATTTGAGTTGTCCTGTTGCAAGTTACAATAAATGCCGCGGTTTCTGGTCTTGGTTTCTTTTGCACTAAGATCCCTACCAAGTGAAAGGAGTTTCTCCAATTTCTGCTCGAGAACTGGTTGAAACCGCGAGAAAAGTTCTATGTACATTTCATTGATAACTTTTGCAATTTTCACCTTGGCCTGTAATTGAAAAAAAACATCAGAAATTTTTAATACCAGAAATGAAAATTAGTTATTAATACTGAAAATGAAAAATGTCTTGTGAGCTATTCTATGTTCTGTCAAGAATTGCAGAATCACACATGATATGCTGCGGGGAAGCGCGGGTAACAAGGTCCATGAATTCCTTGAAAAAGCACACCCGACGTATTGTATGAAGCATGGTTGACCTACCGCTGCAGGGAAGCAGTGCTATATTGAACACAAAATCACAGCTAAGGTAGTATAGGAAGGACTTCTATATTAAACACAAAGGCACGGCCAACGTCCTGTAGGAAGCACTCCTATGTTTAACACAAAACCAGAGCTAACGTACTATATAGGAAGCATTTTTATATTTAACACAAAAGCACAGCTAACGTAATATAGGAAGCACTTCTAGTTTTAGCACAAAAGCACAACTAAGGTACTATAGGAAGCACTTTTGTATTTAACACAAAAGCACAGCTAAGGTAGTATAGGAAGCACTTCTATATTAAACACAAAGGCACGACTAATGTCTTGTAGGAAGCACTGCTATGTTTAACACAAAAGCACATCTAACGTACTATATAGGAAGCATTTTTATATTTAATACAAAAGCACAGCTAACGTACTATAGGAAGCACTTCTAGTTTTAGCACAAAAGCACAGCTAAGGTACTACAGGAAGCACTTTTGTATTTAACAGAAAAGCACAGCTAAGGTAGTACAAGAAGCACTTCGATATTAAACACAAAGGCATGACTAACGTCCTGTAGGAAGCACTCCTATGTCTAACACAAAATACTTCCTATATAGTACGTTAGCTGTGCCTTTGTATTAAATATAGAAGTGCTTCCAAAAGTACGTTAACATAAAAGCACAACTTACGTACTATAGGAAGCACTTCTAGTTTTAGCACAAAAGCACAACTAAGGTACTATAGGAAGCACTTTTGTATTTAACACAAAAGCACAACTAAGGTAGTATAGGAAGCACTTCTATATTAAACACAAAGGCACGACTAATGTCCTGTAGGAAGCACTGCTATGTTTAACACAAAAGCACAGCTAACGTACTATATAGGAAGCACTTTTATATTTAACACAAAAGCACAACTAACGTACTATAGGAAGCATTTCTAGTTTTATCACAAAAGCACAACTAAGGTACTATAGGAAGCACTTTTGTATTTGACACAAAAGCACAACCTAGGTAGTATAGGAAGCACTTTTATATTTAACACAAAAGCACTGCTAACGTCCTGTAGGAAGCACTCCTATGTTTAACACAAAAACACAGCTAACATACTATATAGGAAGCACTTTTATATTTAACACAAAAGCACAGCTAACGTACTATAGGAAGCACTTCTAGTTTTAGCACAAAAGTACAACTAAGGTACTATAGGAAGCACTTTTGTATTTAACACAAAAAGCACAGCTAAGGTAGTATAGGAAGCACTTTTATATTTAACACAAAAGCACGGCTAAGGTAGTTTAGGAAGCACTTCTATATTAAATACAAAAGCACGGCTAACATCCTGTAGGAAGCACTTCTGGTTTTAATAGAAAAGCACAACTAACGTACTATAGGAAACTGTCTGGATGAGCACTCGTCCTATATGAAGCACTTCTAGTTTTAACACAAAAGCACAGCTAACGTACTATAGTAAATTGTCTGGATGAACACAATAGGACATATATCTATTTCGTAAAAACTCAGGGAGCATCATTTCAAACATAAAATCAGGTACAGTAGCTGGAAATCACTTATGGAACAAATTTTTTCTTGAGGCACAAATTCTTCTATGTAGGATTCTTGTCTGGGACTCATTTGAAAAAATGGCGCCTGAAAGCTAGACGGTGGTTGGAAAGGCGTGCGCCTAATGTCTTTCAGCTACCATGCGGAAAAGGAAACAATTACAGTCAAGTCAAGTTAATACATTCCAGCTAATTCCTTATGTTGAGTCGAAAACTTTGCCAAAGGAAATTGATGAAAAGTTGACTCACCGTGTGTTTCCCAAAAATTCCGTCCTCTGTTGACAGGCTGTCTGTGTTAGCATAATTCTTTATGGCCTCTATGTCCCACATGAAAAGTCTTGCAGGAGTGTCAGGTTCCAGGTCCATAATCTTCATATCCAGGTACTCAAAATACATTATCTGCAAGTGGGGAAGACATAAAAATGAATCATGTTCTAGTAGCTGCTTGTGGGTATAAAGAAATGTACAAGTTAGTGAACGAACCACTGGAATCAGGAGGCAGCCACACAGGGCGCCTGCGAATCCTTTGTCCTTGAAGGTCTGAAGTGATGCCACCAGTTTCTCAGTGACAGCATTGGACCAATCATATGATGATATGTTACTTGCTGGTCCTTCTAGAGCGGCTAAATAGTTGGGGCTAACGCAGTCATATGTCGTTGGGCATAGAAATACCGCTATTGCAAACATCACGAAAAGTTGTTGAAACACTTCTCCTATCAGCTCTGGGGTTATGAGATCAGTTAACTCTCTGATGTTTGGAGCGTGCCCAGCACACCGAGTTTCGGACATAACCTGACATCTGAAAGCTTCTGAGCATTTTCTAGGGATAATCTGCCTGCCAAGTGGAATTCCTAAGATCCGGTGCACTGTGTACGAGTTGATGAGGAATTTGTATCCACTAGGCAATATGAAATACCTGGAAGGGCAATCAAAATAGCGGACAAGCCAACGAACGGAACACCTTGGAAGCTCGCGACATCACATATCTAGAAGGTATCCAAATCCAATATCTTTGACAAGTTGCTTTTGTGGTTCTGTTAGCTTTTCATAGACAGTTATGAATTTCTGGAAGCTAAGTTTTGTGCTGAACTCTTCTTCATATTCACCCATTGTAACAGCTCTGTGGACAAAGATAAGAAATGACCTTTAGCAAATGTATTGTTGAACCATATGCTTTTCTGAGAGAAGCTTACATACAAACGCTGAGTCAGCAAAACAGAGACAAATGTTTAAGCGGTGATCAAAGATGCAGCTAGAATGAGAGGCATTGATTTCCAAAGAAATTTCAATGACACACGCAAGATGCATGATAAAAAACACCTACTTCAAGGCAGCAAGCTGCTTCTTTGCCTTGTACTCCTCAACAAGCTTTTTGTGCGCTGCATCTTTTAACTCGATCCTTAGTCTCTCTGTTTCTAGCTGGCCATGAACCATGAAATCTTGGGTTACAATCTGTGTGCCATCGACATTCTGGGACTGAGTCTCTCATAGCTATGGGGTTGAGTCCATCTCATCGAACTCTACATAACAGGTCACGAGACATCATCGTTACCAGGTCAGCTATGTAAGACAGTTGTTAGCAGTCCATGTGAGACCATCATCAACAGCTTGGTCCATGTAAGACGGTTTCTAACTGTGAGTTAGTAACTGCTTTGCAAAAAGGGACGTAAGTCCTTTGGGTTTCTGCTATAGATTGCGGATCTATACAGTCATTTGACCTGTGACCTCATGTTAGGTATCAGGATAGTGAATTTTGACTGCAGTTTCATTGAGCTCTGCAACTAATATAATACGTGGTCACGAGAGTGCTTAAGTTTTGCATGGCTGGAGATACAACTCAACTTAGCAAAACCACGGCGCAAGCATGCAGTTGGTATGATTAAAGTGAGATTAGCTGAGTCCTAATTTTAAATCCATAACCCTTCTTCTGTTAAGACAACGCAACAGTTTGAGCATGGACTAGCTGAAGATAATTGGATCCGAAACCGATATTCAAATCACGCCCGACATGATGTGTTGCGCAGATGTGGTGTGTACGCAGCCCGCGAAATTGCTAGTACCGGTAATTTTTTTTGTTCAAACGTTGAATCAGTGGCATAATCATGGTTATGATGCAATGGATTACCTGAACAGGAAATCCACGTCGAGTGAGATGAAGGAGACCGATAAATTTTTAGTGACGAGCGAACTCTGCGAAGGGATCAGGATTGGCTTTCCTTTGGAGAGCTAGAATATGCCTCGCCTGTCGCCACTGATGCTAGATGGAGAGAGATCTGGAACTCATCTTGCGGACGACCCCACAAGTTAGTCAAATACTTGGAGGAACTATTTGAGAGCCCACATGTCAGTATGACTTCGAATTCCACCTACCACATTTTCTCAACCCAGATGGTGGTACTCGTCGTAGGACTCATATAAGGCCGACCCCACAAGTTAGTGAGAGACTTAGAGGAATTAGTAACTGAGAGCCCACTTGTCAGTCTCGTCGATGGTCGAGTGAAGTCGACCTACCACATCTCGTCACGCCGAAAAAACATGTGCATCTCTCATGCGTCCCAAAAATCACCCCACCTACCAGGTTATTCTTCTCCTGCACGCAAAAAATCGAAGTAGCCTCTCTCTTTCCTTCTATCTCTCTCTCTCCGTCTCTCTTTCTCTTTTCTCTCTCTCCTAGATTCAAAATCATTGAAGGAGATCACTGACAAACTACAGGGAAGCAGACCCCCCCACAGCTTAGAAAGGCGTGAGTTCCGAACAATCAGCGCATACGATTCGGCAATCAAAGGTTAGTAGAAAATTTATCAATGCACCTTTGCGTGGCGATTCCTGATACACGAGATTCAATTCCTGGATGAATTTCTTGTGGTCGGGATTCATAGAATAAAACTGTTTAGTTTTACATTGTAGCTCTGATTTGAGTTTGTTTTTTTGTTTTGTGTACTCCCGTCCTTGTAATACGAGGTTGTTACTTTTGTTACGCTTGAATGGTTATCTTTGTGTTAAGTGTTGCGCAAGCAAACTAGCATCAGAGGATCTCACTTTGGCTGAGGTTGTAGTTTAATTAAAAATTAATATATGTATATATTTATATATGCCAATTATATAGAAGTATAAATATATCTCTGTTGTGTGGTAAGTGTAGTACGTTAGTAAGGAAGATTGAGATCAACTTTGAAAATTTTCAACACTGATACTGCAGGTTTATAACTTTTTCGGGCAGATGTTCAGGAGTGCGTCATCTTGTCAGGACAACAGGGACGGTCGGTCTTTGAACGACATCGGCAAGGATTATGGGAGGCAGGTAATAGCAAGGCAGATGAACATTAGGGTTTGGTCTTTTATTTCTGGGACGTTTGCTGTTAAGGTGCCACCACTAAGAACACCAATTAGTAGATCATTAAGAATAACAAAAATTATTAATATATCCTGGATGAATGCTGTAATATCCGTTTATCCTGTGCATCTACTCTGCAGTTGTGTATCGAGAGGTGGAAGAAAAAAAATCACTACAAAATGAGAAGAAGATCAAGGATGCAGATGCTGTCAAACACGCACATGCCATGCAGGCTGGAGTTATTGGAGTCAAGAGTGAGATACAAGTTCTTGGCAAACGTCCCAACCAGGAGCATGGTGTGCAGGAGACACCTGCGAAAAGGAGCATTCTAAGCAGCAGAGACTCCACTAAGCAGATTGTGCAGGTAACGACGAAAACTTCAAACGCTGGTTTTGAACGTACGTGGAAGTTTTACTTTCTAATTATTCGTAATACTCACATGTGCCTCTAATTATTTTTTGCTTTCAAGACACAATTGTCCACAAAGGTGCAGAGCGGACGTTGTGATGCCCCATCGTTTGAAGGCGGTCGTAATGAAGAGGTACAGGGTAACAGAATTTGCCTTAATGCAAGCAGAAGGATCATTGGCAACGAAAGCATCCATGTTCAAGGATTCGGTACGGTCTGCGCAGGCAAGAAGAGTCCAACGACAAAATCATACATAGGAGGAATAAACTTTATTGTTCAGCAGCACCAGAAAGCAATACAGGTGACAGCAAATACGAACGTGCAACAACATTTAAAGCAAATGTATATTTTTTTTGTGAGCATTTTTTTCTTTGTTTTTGTCTGGTATATTTAAATTGTAGTATCTTGCACACGCAGGTGTACGAGCAAGGAAGCAAGTATCGCGATAGTCCATGGATCGATGAAAACATAAGGCAAGGTCCTTTAAAAGGATCACCTGTGGCATTCAACATGAGGGGTCCTTCAAAAGGATCTCCGATGGCATTCAGAATAGTCAGCGAAATTACCTATGCACGGAGGTTGTCGCCAATATTTGCTGGACAAGAGAGGCATGTGAAAACAAAGGTGACGTCGGAACTATGCTTTTTCAAACCAACGCACAAACATTTTTATGGAAGAACAGGGTAAAGTGCAAAACAGGAGGACGGCTGTCCGTCTGATGCGGCTGTATATGCAGTTGTTCTATTGTATAGGATGTTGTTGTGCCTCTCCGGTTGTATGGTGTAAGCAGAAGCACATATGTGCCTCTTTGTCTAGATGTGTGTGTAGCATGGTCATGTTCGTGCTGCTGGGTGTAATGTGAACAGTGCCTCTTGTGCACCGCTTATTATAAATTAAAAAAATGCATATGCTGCTCTAGATATCTAATTCTGTTTTGTTCTATGTGTTCAGGATTTGGCGGAGGGGATAACAGATGAGGCCAAGAAATATGATAGTTCTCCATCCATTTCGAAAGGAACACAACGTTCAGAGCAGCAAGTAGCGTACAGCACCAGCACGGATTGCATGGTAGAAGCAACACAGTCTCTTGGTTGCACGAGTGCTGGAGAAATAGGGAGCAGCATTGCATAATGCGACAGTGGAGAGGCAGAGTCATTTATGGATTTGACCGTGTCATGCAGAAACGACGCTGGTGCGTGTGACAGACAACAGAGCAGCAGCAACTCTGCTATAAGTGGATCTGTGGTTGGCGATGAAACTGATGCCGTGAGAAGTGAATGCGATCAAATGAATGAAGACACGGTAGACAGAATCACCATGGCGCCGCCGACCATTGTAGAGAAACAAATGGACGACATGTTCAAAGAAGGCATATACCCAATGATTCAGGAGGTCACCGAAGCGCTCGAACCAGAGGGTGGTATGGTATTTGGATCATTGGATGAGTGCTTTTTCTTCTTCTGCAGATATGCGAGAAAGGTCAGCTTTGCTGCCAAGCAATCAACGAGCAGAAGATCGACCTATGATCCGCAGCTTGATAAGCAGGTGTTTCAGTGCACCAAGGAAGGGCAGAATAAAACAACTGAGAGACATGTTAAGGAGAGAAGGAGCAATTGCTTGATCCGGACAAGCTGCCCAGTCCAAATAACAGCCAAGAGGGATGCAGATAGGAGGAAATGGTATCTGAAGAACATGCGCCTAGAGCACAACCACCAACTTCACCCATCAGATTGGATGTTGAAGATCATGAGATGCTATAAGAAGATGACACCTCAGGAGAAATTCTTTATACAAGTGCTGCAGAAGGCGAGGTTAGAATCGAGGAAGGTTATGCAGATTTTTACTGCCATGGGGACACCGAGGCGAGAAATTATGTTTGACATGATTGACATAAGCAACATTGCATGCCGGGACAGGGCTAGAGAGCGTGGCACTGATATCGAGGACACCATGAAACTGTTTGCCGACATGCAGAGGCGGAGGCCGGGATTCCACCATGTGGAAGAGATACAGAACAATGTAGTGCGGAGCCTGTTCTGGACAGACTCCTTGTGCAAGATGAATTATGAGCTATATGGAGATTTCGTGTCTTTTGACACGACATTCTCTATGAATATATATGGCTTACCATTTGCACCAATTATAGGTGTCGACAACCATGGGTCGACCGTCCTGTTTGGACTAGGCCTTTTGAAGGATGAGAAGATAGGGTCATTTAAGCGGCTCCTAAGCATGTTTGTCTAGGCAATGGGAGGTAAAGAGACGAAATACATAATAACAGACCAGGACCAGGCGATGAAGACTGCAATAAAGGAAGCTCTTCCGAGAACGAGACACAGGTTCTGCTGGTGGCATATTAGGAAGAACCTGAAGGAAAATAACGCAGTAGTTTTTGCGCAGCACCCAGGGATGTCTAATGATTTATTTCGAATCGTCAAAAACTCACTGGATCAAGATGAGTTTGAGCATGCCTGGAAATCAGCAATTTCTGTTCACAAGGTGGAAGGCAACAAACACCTGAACACGCTATGGGAACTGTGAAATTTTTGGGTGCCGACTTACTTCAAGGACTGCTTCTATCCTTTCTCGTCAACAACCACTCGAAGTGAGAGCACGAATTCGATGTGGAAGAATTACGTCGACCACAAGGACACTATAAAAAGGTTTGTTAATGCGTATCACATGATTCAGCAAAATTGCCTCGCCACACTTGACAAGAAAAAGACACCGAACAGAAGAGAAGGCGCCATCACTAGAGACGGGTTTTCTGATTGAAAGACAAACAAGTCAAGTATACACCAATGAAATTTTTAGGAAATTCCAGCTGGAGCTACGGAACCGGACTTACTTCAAGTGCTCTGACCTGGCAAAGGGGAGGCAGTATTTTTTTAAAAAGATTACTGAGCCTGGAGAAAAAGTGTGGAAACCATATCCGGGTGAGGAATTTGACAGGTCCGAGTTCAGGGTAGATGTGGATGAGCAAAAAGAAATATACAGTTGCAGCTGCAAGAAATTTAGTAGGGATGGCATTCAGTGCTGCCATATGCTTAAGGTGATGGACCAAACAGGCATGATCGATCAACTTCCAAAATCCTTTGTCATCCCCAGATGGACCAGGAATCTATCAGAGAGTCTGAAAGTTCTATCTACAAGTCAATGTGATAGCATGGCCACACAAGATGATGAAACCATGAGATTCGGCCTCACTTACGCTGAGTTGTCGGATATCTGTTCAAATGCTTGTAGAAAAGAGAAGGCATACAGTGTTCTGCGTGAGTGTACGGTAGATATGAAAATAAAAGTCATGGCAACACTTGTTGAGGAACCAGACACATGCATTCTTCCCGAAACTCTCAAGAACCCTCCCATGAGTGGCTCAAAGGGCATGAAAAAAGGAGATCGAATCAAAGCTGGTTCTGAGAAGAAAGGAAAAGGCAACAAAGCCGCATCCAAGTGCGGCCGTTGTCGAGCAAAGGGTCACAGGAAAACAAACTGCCCGGATAACCCAGAAGTACAAGAGAGGATGAGGATTGAAGAGGAGAAGAGGAAATCACAGTAGGAGAAGAGGGCAAGGTCAATGAAATGGCCGACAACACCGACAACACCATCGAGGACATCAAACGGCTCAGGACAATGCACTCCAAGCCCAGGAGGAAGACATCAGACGCCAGCAACTCCAACGACCCCACTGACAGCAGGGAGCATTTACCAATGTCTTGCATCTACGCCAGAATCAAAAATCACACAAGCCAGACACATAGAATGTGTGCAGGGAAGCCCGGGACAAGGCACGGAATCTACGCAGTCCATTTTCAGAAAGGAAAGGTCTGAGTGGAGACTTTTTGGTACCGGAGAGCAGTACGAATAGAAAAATTAAAAGGTAGTAATGCAGCCTAAACAGGACGTAAGTAAAATACAGTGATGACCGCAATCTTTCGCTTTGTTTTTATGTATGAATGTTAATATTACAGGAAAATAGGTTGAATAGGTATGCAGAAGGGTGGGGTTGCACAAGTGTCGAGAAGGAAGAATGGATCACTGAACATTCAAAAACAAGGCTGCACGTGGAGCGATGAAATAGCAAGTGATTGGTGGGGAGGGCAGGCTGGTGTCGATTGTTTATTTTCTCGTGGTGTGGTTATAAGAATGGCTTGTAAGTTAATTTGCTGCAGTTATAGAAAGAAAATAAATTTAAATAAGAACGCCTTTTGTTTCTTTATGTATTGTTACTTGGCGGAGAAAAATATTAGAGGCACAGGTTTCCTTGTTATTTTTTGTAGCTGCGTCGGTTTCTGAACGTGGATGCTTCTCTGCTGCGTGACAGAGAGGTAAAAATAACCGAAGGGCACGGGCAGCCATGGCCATGCCACTGATGAATGTTCAATCGTGAATGTAAACACACGGGCAGGCACAGGACTCTCACGGTTGCATGGTAAATGCAAGGACATGACTCTATGTAATACCACACCATGCCTCCGCGTGTTTACGTCCCGTGCCTCTCCGTTTGAACGAGTCGACGGGATCGTTCGGAAGACAGACACGAGCTAACATGACTCTATATAACATCACACGATGCCTTTGTGTGCTGCCCATCCGTGCTTCCGGCGTGGAACAGATTCTTTTAATGTATGTATGTGTCATAAAAAATTAAAACTCGGAGGGGCACACCCGTTCCTGGTCTGCGTGTTCAATAGTGCATATTGTATAATCCAAGCCGTGAGTGTATTTAATGTTTCAAGCAGGCATCTACAATTTACGGGAAAAATAAAGGAGAGGTAATTAATCTGTACATTTCCCGTCCCCCTCAGTATTTAAGTTGTTTCGTGGGTGGACAGGTTATTATCCATTTTTCTAGATCCACCTCACTGAGCACTTGTCGTGTGCGGTGCGACCCCTGCAATGGAGATGGAATATGTTACTCCTATCTCCAAGAGGGCGAGAGTGGCGCCATCGGCGACGTCACCTTCTGGTGGCATGCTGGTCGCCGTAGGGGAGGGAAGCGGCAAGTGTGCTCTTCCTCAATCCAAGGATGAAGAAGAGGGGTCTCGTCTGGACCTCATCAGTGACCTCCCGGACGCCGTCCTAGGTGAGATCATCTCTCGTCTTCCCATCATGGAGGGCATCCGTACTCGAATCCTCGCTCGTAGGTGGTGTCCTTCATGGCTCACCGCTCCTTTGAATCTCGACTGTCGCGAGATCTCTCTTGCCCGTCTTTTTAACGATGGAGAAATAGTTCATATTGTCATCATCTTGAAGCTGTGCACCGTCACCGAGGCCGTCCTCAGATGTTATGCCGGAACTCGTCGCTCTCAAAATTCTATCGTTAATGTTGTCAGAATTCCGGAATTCATCCTATCCAGTCATGCTGGCTAAGTAAGTCGCCTCTCTATCCCGGCCTGCTACCTGCGGTGCAGACCTGCCATCGTTGCTGCCTGGCTCCGATCCCCAAAGCTCAACAATCTCTAGATTCTTGGGTTCTACTATCTGTTCCCAGGATTCGCGACGCAAGAGGTCACACCACTGGGTGTATTCATCGTGCCCTCAGCACCGAAGTCCGTGTTTCGGTTTTCCTCCTCTTTGCACACACTCGGCTTTGCTCTTTGCAATATACCAGACAATTATGCAGGGACGCTTAAGCTACCGCTGGTGAAAAGACTATCGCTTGTGGAAGTTCTTATATCAGAGGTCTCGTTTCAAAGCATAGTCCACTCTAGTTGCCCTGCACTTGAGTCTCTGCTGCTTATTTTCAGTGGGGGAGTTCGACGCATCACAATAAACACGTATAACCTTGTAAGCATTGGCATTTTTTGTAACTATGGAAAACTCATTATTGAGGATGCGCCTTCGCTTTCAACGGTTGATCCGCGATAAAGAGGACGACCACTGTTCGATTACTGTTGTCTCTGCACCTAAACTGGGGACGCTGGGTGAATTCGCGTTTGTGTCTCCGCCCACACGTGTTGAGGTATCGACTTTCCCTGATTCTGGAACAGGGTAATGACTTGTACCGATGTTAGTTCCATTAATTTGTTGAACTATGTTCTTTGCTTCATGCAGGGTGAGGATTTGGAGGTAACCAGTGTCTCTGCACCTGATCCGTATCCACGTCGTCTCACATGTCTTGTGGTATTGAGTTTTGACAATACTTCCAGCTTCATCTTGTTTGAGGGGAAACGAATTTTATTTCGTCCAACCTTTAATCTATTAGTTTTGTAACGCATCTTCTGTTAATTTTTTGAAGGGTTTTGGGGCAGTCAGTCTCACAATAATGCGGCAATCTGTCAAGACCTTGTTCATCTACATGGATTATAAGGTGGACATTGTCGTTGAATTTCTGCAGTGCTTTCCAAAACTGGAGAACTTGTCTATCGAGGTGATGATCTTGAGAAATGTGCATACTGTAGTTCTCCTTCCATTTCAAAATGTTTATGTTAAATTTGACTGAAGTGGATACATACATACATACATATCTTTTTCTATGGACGCTAAGTATTTTCAACCTTTCGTGTATTTTTTAGGGACGGTTGACGTGTCGTTCTGAAAAAAACATATAGCATCGTAGGCACCGACGGTTTCTCAAACATCATGACATTTGTTTGAAGACAGTAACGCTGGAAGATTATATTCCTTGCCGGGGTAACAAGGAATTTGCGGCGTTCTTTGTTCTATGTGCAAAGGATCTGGATAGCATTGACATTAAGTTTGTGTACCCTCCTGCGGAGTTCACAGAAGTATTTTACAAGGAGCAACAAAGGGTTCTGAAGTGGCACAATAAGGCTTCTAAACACGGTCGTCTTCGATTATTACCAAGTTGCACCCACGTGCGTCAGTATTTACAAAATAGGAGTGTTGAATATCTTGATTTGACGGATCCATTCAGATGTTCATGCTGAAGAATAGGTCTTGAGATGGTTGCTCATGTTCTTGGGAGTAACTTATTATCTTGAAGTTTTGGAGTTCGTGTTTTGTGTAAACCTTGTCGAACAACTATTATTTTGTTTGCACTTTTTGTAGGCTTTGTTTGTCTTTGTGCTGTGAGCAGCCACGAAGGATCTTGCAACTGATGAAATCAATCTACCTTTCAGTCTTTGTATGTTTATGCTACTTTATGTCATAGTCGCCAGTCATGTGGAAATGCAGCAATAAACGTGTGCCCCTTTCTGTCTCTCTAATTGGCTGTTACGTGTCTCACAGAGTAAGCAGAAAGTGTTGACATATAAACCCGATTATGTTAGGTTTCCGTAATAAACGCACATATGTGCCCATGCCTCCATGGTCGTCACGCGCGTGCCTCTTCTTCTGACTGAGTCCACCGAGCCATTCGGAATACAAACATAAAATCTTTGTGCGTGACTGTATATAATAGATCGCCATGTCTTTAAGCGCTTTATGCCCGTGCTTCCGACCCTAAAACACAGACATGCACGAACGTCCACGCCTTTATCGAATAATATACGTATAATCAAGAAAGAAGCGTTACGCGACTCAGTACGGAGCCGTGTCCTAATGTAATTCACGTCCGTGCTTTTAAATACAAGGAGACAACGTCTCTGACGTAGCCACGTAGGGCATTCCGTGCCTGACAGAGTAAGCGCCTGTCGGTGTGCGTAACACAAAGTTTCAGTTCTATGGGCTAAACGCCTGTGCATCTCTGTCTGATCGAGTCACATGCTAGCATGATTCTATGTAATACCACGGACCATGCCGTGCCCTTGAGAATTGCATGCTCGTGCAAATGAGCCGAAACATCCGTGCCTCTCCGCCTGAACGAGTCGACGGAATCATTCAGAACACAAACCCAGGCGAACATGACTCTATATAATACCACACCATGCTTTGTTGGGCTGTCCACCCATGCCTGTGTATGTTTTCTTCCGCAATAGTGAAGGAAAATGATCGTTCTTTGTTTTCCACAGCAACAGTGAAGGAAAGATATAATTTATAGTTGTCGTCCAATTGGTCGACGTCCCTTCCCCTCCTTTCCTCACACGCAAGATCTGCCCGCAGTGAAGACCTAGTAGTTCTTCCAGATCCACACCACATATAGCGGTGCTCGCAGGCGGCGCGAATCCAGCAACGGAGAAGGGGATGGAGATCCGGCCAGGTGCCCCGAGCAACAAGAAGGGGAGGTTCGGGCCACCGGCGACTTCATCCTCTGGCGGCATGGCGGTAGCGGCCAGAAGTGGCGCGGGCCCACTCAGTGGTTCGGAGAAGCAGGAGTCTTGACCAGACCGCATCGGCGACCTCCCGGACGGTGTCCTCGGCGAGATCATTTCCCGTCTGTCCACTAATGAGGGAACCCGCACTCAAATCCTCGCACGTCGGTGGCGCCCTCTATGGCGCGCCGCTCCTCTGAATCTTGACTGCAGTGAGATCCCTATCGGTCGTCTTTTTAAGCCTCTAGAAATAGTTCATATCGATGTAGCCTCGATGCTCCCCAGCAAGGATGTCATTCGCATTAGATATTTTGGAACTCGGTGCAATTTTCAGCCTGACGTTGGTGGTTCGTGCCTTCCGGAAGCCATCCTCTCCAGCCATGGGGGCACAGTCCATCGCCTCTGCATTCCCGCGTGCTACCTCCACTACAGACCCTCTACAGTTGACGCTTGGCTTAGATCCCCAAGACTGAAGAATCTGCAGGTTCTTGAGTTCTACTACATGTTCCCACGGTTCGTGGGAAAAACCATCACACTACCGCACGAATTCTGTTCGTCCGCGGCCTCGCCACCGACTTCCACGTTGTTGTTTTCCTTGCTGCACACCGTCACTTTTCCTCTTTGCCAGATACCTGATGAGTATGCACAATCGTTCAAACTTCCACTGCTTAAGAGGCTTTTGTTTTTGGAGGTTGATATATCAGACGTCTCACTGCAAAGCATAATCAACCATGGTTGCCCTGCCCTCGAGTGGCTCCTGCTTGTTTGCAATAACCTGTACCACTGCATCAGAATAAACTTAGCCAAAGTTGAACTCATCTGTATCCTTTGTGAGAATGGTGAACTCGTTGTTGAGGATGCGCCCTCACTTCAACGACTGATTCATGATATTCAGAGCCGACAGTTGCAGATAACTGTCTTCTCTGCACCTAAACTCGAGTGTCTGGGCAATTTTTACGAAGGATTTCCTGAATCCAAGATTGTTTTTGGCTCTACAGTTATCGAGGTACTCACCTTTTGCACTATATACTCTTTAGTTGCATTCGTTCCACTGCCCGAGTTTCATGCCATGTAAACTTTTATCCATCTAGTTTTATGATATGTGCTTGGTGCAGGCTTTGTCTGTAGTCAGCCTATCAACGGCGGTTCAATCTGTGAAGACCCTGCTTATCCACATGTCATTAAATCTGAACAAGGGTGTTGCCTTGATGAGATGCTTTCCTAGCCTAGAGAACTTGTTTATCGAGGTAAAATGATTTCCAGACGCATTGAAAGCACAAACAATGCATAGTGTACTATATTGGAGGCCTCTCTTTCCCCTTGTAGTCCTCAAGTATTCTCACTCTTTATGCATTTCCAGGGAGGAGTCTGCCGTGAGGAAGGTGTAACAAACAAGTGGCACCACAAGCACCGGGTGTTTCTCAAACAGCATGACATTCGTCTGAAGACAATAACGCTGGAAAAATATGTACACTGCAACAAAAACATTGAATTTGCAACGTTCTTTATTCTGAATGCAAAGGAGTTGGAGACTATGAGGCTTAAGTTTCTCTCCCCTCCAGACAACATCACTGAAGGATTTTATAAACGTCAAGAAGAGGTGCTTCGAAGGGGCAACAAGGCTTCTAGACGTGCTCGTCTTATATTGTCAGGGTATTGTAGGCATATGAACTTGGATTTAAAAGTACACATCTCGACAAACTAGTGCCCAATCATGGATTTGCCGGATCCATTGACTTGTGAATGTTGAAAACGGTTATCCCGTTGTCATAGATTGGTGTTGTTGTGTGCTTTTCAGTTTGGATTTCCAGCTTGTACTTTATGCACTGTCTGTTAGGTTGTCAGGAACTTGTTTTTGTGCTCTTCAGTCGGGAAGCAACTCAGAAGCTCAAAAAACTAACAAGTTTTAATGTTTTTGTGCACCGTCTGTAAGTTTGGATTTCCTTTCGTGAATAGAATGAGCGAATAAAATCACCTGGAACACGCAGTCATGTGTGATATGACGGTCGTGCTTATCCAAATAACTTGTTAGCTGAAATATTTTATAAAACAGGGGCGTTCATGCCTCTTGAGCCTGTAAGACTGTGCGTCTGTTATCACTGCACGACACTTACTTTGTGATGGACCAGACAGGTATGACTGTGAAATTACGGCCGTGCCTATGTGGCATGTAGGACAGTGCTTCTGCCATGACTTCACTTACTTGGTTTTGTCCGCGTTTAAGCAGAATCATCTACAAAGCAGAGGCACCGCCTTGAATCTTCTAGTGATTTAATTGTCAACGTGCCCCTGGAAAATTTTGCCGCTTGCAGAGGCAAGATGACTGTAGAACCGTGCTTCCGGCATCGAACAGATCTACAAAGACAGGCTTTTAAATACAAGGAAATAAGCTTTTAAAAAAACATCTCTCATATAGGCCGTTCCGTGCCTCATAGAGTAAACGCCCGTGGCTGTGCACAAGACAAAGGTTAGCGTGGCTCTATGTAATACCACCGACCATGCCTTTGAGCGCTTCATGCCCGTGCCTGTGACAATTGTGACCCTGCGTAAAACGCAATCATGCCCCTCTGGTCCGACATACCGTGCCTCCTCTGGTGATATAGTCAAAGGAATAACATACTATGGACTGTACGTCCACACCCGAATAACATACTATGGATTGTACGTCCATGATTTTAAATACAAGGAAATAATCTTTTAAAAAACAACGTCTCTCCTATAAGCCATTCCGTGCCTCACAGAGTAAACACCCGTGGCTGTGCGTAAGACAAAGGTTAGCGTGAATCTATGTAATACAACCAACCATGCCTTTGAGCGCTTCATGCCCGTGCCTGTGACAATTGTGACCCCGCGTGAAATGCAATCATGCCTCTCTGGTCCGACACACCGTGCCTCCTCTGGTGATAGAGTCAAAGGAATAACATACTATGGAATGTACGTCCACACCCGAATAACATAATATGGACTGTACGTCCGTGCTTTTAAATACAAGGAAATAAGCTTTTAAAAAACAACGTCTCTCCTATAGGCCATTCCGTGCCTCATGGAGTAAATGCCCGTGGCTGTGCGTAAGACAAAGGTTAGCGTGACTCTATGTAATACAACCGACCATGCCTTTGAGCGCTTCATGCCCGTGCCTGTGACAATAGTGACCCCGTGTAAAATGCAATCATGCCTCTCTGGTCCGACACACCGTGCCTCCTCTGGTGATAGAGTCAAAGGAATAACATACTATAGCCTGTACGTCCACACCCGAATAACATACTATGGACTGTACGTCCGCACTTTTAGATACAAGGAAATAAGCTTTTAAAAAACAACGTCTCTCCTATAGGCCATTCCGTGCCTCATAGAGTAAATGCCCGTGGCTGTGCGTAAGACAAAGGTTAGGGTGACTCTATTTAATACAACCGACCATGCCTTTGAGCGCTTCATGCCCGTGCCTGTGACAATTGTGACCCCGCATAAAATGCAAGCATGCCTCTCTAGTCCGACACACCGTGTCTCCTCTGGTGATAGAGTCAAAGGAATAACATACTGTACGTCCACACCCGAATAACATACTATGGACTGTACGTCCGCGCTTTTAAATACAAGGAAATAAGCTTTTAAAAAACAACATCTCTCCTATAGGCCATTTCGTGCCTCATACAGTAAACGCCTGTGGCTGTGCGTAAGACAAAGGTTAGCGTGACTCTATGTAACACGATCGACCATGCCTTTGAGCGCTTCATGCCCGTGCCTGTGACAATTGTGACCATGCGTAAAATGCAATCATGCCTCTCTGGTCCGACATACCGTGCCTCCTCTGGTGATAGAGTCAACGGAATCATTTGGAACACAACAAAGAGACACAAACATAGACCCGAACTGTTCTACATGTCTGTGTGGCATGTAGGACAGTGCGTTACAATGCCGAAGGGAGGACCGTGTGTCTGGTACGTGACAAGCCGTGCCTCTGCCACGCTTCATTGGTTTTGTCCGTGAGCGTTTCAGCAGAATCATCTGCAAAGCGGAGGCACGGCCTTGAAACTTGTAGTGACTTAATTTGTCAACATGCCCATGGAAAATTTTGCTGCTCGCAGAGGGAAGATGACTGTAGAACATTGCTTGCGGCGTCGAACAGATCCACAAAGACAGGCACGCTTTTTGAATGTGTGCAGTAAATAATTAAATCTCGGAGGGGCACGCCCGTGCCTGGTCTGCAAGTACAACAGTGGCTCGTACCATCAAAGCTGTGGCTCTATTTGATGTTTCATGCAGCCACCTAGCATTGACTTGTTACTACTTTTGAGTTTTTAGTGACCCAGTCGATCTGTCATGACCAGGACTTCTATTTACTGTGAGTGTTCACTATTACCAGCTTAGTTTATCTCTTGTAGTCCACTTTTTGTGCATCTCTCTATATTCGTGCGCTTGTATAATGTTATTCATTTCTGATGATGTTAATCAATATGCCTCCTTGTGCCTCTTGTACATGTACGGGTGCGTCTGTTATCACTGCACGGCACTTCCTCTGTGTATGTTCGTGACCGTGTGGTGAACTTTTGGGTGGAAACATGCTGCACAGCCTAGAACATAGCGTCCTGTAGAACCCCGACAGTGCTGTTTCTGCAAATCGAGATGTGCTTGTGCTTTGTTTAAAAGTGTGTCCGTGCTTCATTGTGAAACAATGAAATATAGATAGCCACGAACGTCTACGTCTTTTATATCGCATAATATACGTAACACATCAAAAAAGAAGTGTGACGCAACTCAATACGGAAACTTGTGCATAGGGAGTTCACGTCCGTGCTTTTAAAATACAAGGAAATAAGATCTTAAAAACAGCGTCCCTCACAAAATTACTCCGTGCCTCCCAGAGTAAACGACGGCGGCTATGCGTAAGACAAAGGTTCATCTCCGTGGGCTAAACACCTGTGCATCTCCGTCTGATAGAGTCACAGGCTAGCATGACTATATGTAATACCACCGACCATGCCTTTGAGCACTTCATGCCCGTGCCTCTGACCCAAAACACTGAAACAAATAAATGCCTTCATGTTTGCACAAGACATGACTCTAGTTGGTACAATGAACCTTGGCTGCATAGACTTGACGTCCATGCTTTTAATTGACTACGAGAAGCCCATAGACTCTAATAAGAAACCCAGGAAACCAAATCACGTTTGTTAACTGACTACGAGGTAACGCAAGAGAAAATAAGAAACTTTTAGTCCACTGCTTAATTGTTTCAGATACTGCTATCAGGATCGCTAGTCGCGAAGTTCCTTGATCTCTTTTATCATAACGTATATGTCCAGCTTCAACTTGTCATAGGAAGGTTTGAGCTCCGCCTTCGTCTTCTCATCCCCAAGATGCTACAACCTCGTGCATAGCTTCACGATCTTCAAGAGGCGAGCTTCCGTAGCCTCCCACCAGTTCTTCACCTGCACAAAATATAAGGTGTCAGATTGATGGCAGGATGCACTATCATCAACTTAGGATGAAGTTCACCGCAATGATTCATGTTTCACAACTAATCCGTGTAGCCGAAAGAAAGAAAAAACTAATGAAACGGAAGCAGAGTGAACTTACAGATGAGGAAGTCTCGCCAGCCGAGATCTCCTCCTGCGTCTGGTCACAGCTCTCTGGAGTAGTGCCATCCTGTATAGTCATGGCGGAGAGTGTGAGGGAAGAGAACATCAAGAGGAGTGGATGTCCTGGTTGCGGATAAAAGGATGAAGGGGATGTGGCTAGGGTTTCGAGATTTCGTCTGGCTTATTCACGTTTCACAACTAAATCAAGCAACCGAAGGAAAGAAAAAAGGAAAGGAGCGGAAGCAGAGTGAACTTACAGAAGAGGAACCCTCGCCAGGCTTGATCCCCTCCAATGTCTGCACACGGGGTTCTGCAGTAGTGTCCTCCTGCGGAGCCATGGCGGAGAGGGTGAGGATTGAGGTCAGCAAGAGGAATGGATGGCCTGACGGCGGGCAGATGTGGGAAGAGGGTGTTCCTAGGGTTTCGAGACCCCGTCCTGCTTAAATAACCAGCACCTGGCCTCGGGCTATGAGCGAGAGCGGCGTCACCGGAGGAGATGCCCGTCGGACCCTTGGGTTTCCGGAGCGGTGTCACGTGGCGTTCACACCCGAATAACGTACTATGGACTGTACGTCCGTGCTTTTAAATACAAGCAAATACGCTTTTAAAAACAACGTCTCTCATATAGGCCATTCTGTGCCTCATACAGTAAACGCCCGTGGCTATGCGTAAGAGAAAGGTTAGCGTGACTCTGTGTAATACGACCGACCATGCCTTTGAGCGCTTCATACCCGTGCCTGTGACAATTGTGACCATTCGTAAAACATAATCATGCCTCTCTGGTCCGACATACCGTCCTCCTCTGGTGATAGAGTCAACGGAATCATTTGGAACACAACAAAGAGACACGAACGTAGACCCGAACTGTTCTACATGCCTGTGTGGCATGTAGGACAGTGCGTTACAATGTCGAAGGGAGGACCGTGTGTCTGGTATGTGACAAGCCGTGCCTCTGCCACGCTTCATTGGTTTTGTCCATGAGCGTTTCAGCAGAATCATCTGCAAAGCGGAGGCACGACCTTGAATCTTGTAGTGACTTAATTTTTCAACGTGCCCGTGGAAAATTTTGCTGCTCGCAGAGGGAAGATGACTGTGGAACAGTGCTTGTGGCATCAAACAAATTCTTCTATTGAATGTGTGCCGAAAATAATTAAAAGGCGGACAGGCATGCCCATGCCTGTTCTGCTTCTTCAACCGGGCATCTCGTACCTTAAAGCCGTGGCTCTATTTAATGTTTCAAGCAGCCACCTACCTTTTACTAATTACGAGTAGTAATTAACGCGGACCCTCCCATCAAAAGAAAAAAGGAGGTAATTAATCTGGACCCCTCCGCTCCCCGTCATGGGTATTTAAGTCATTTCATGGATTGACAGGTTGTAATCCATTTCTCCAGATCCACCTTAGCGAGCACTGGTCGTGGGCGGCGCCACCCCAGCAATGGAGGTGGAGATGGAAAGCGCTGCTCGTAGCATCAAGAGGTCGAGAGTGGTGCCTCCGGCGCCGCCGCCTTCTGGTGGTGTTCTGCTCGTCGGAGGGGATGGAAGCGGCGACCGTGCTCCCTCTCGATACAAGGTGGAAGAAGAGGGATATCGTGTGTACCACATCAGCGATCTCGCCGACGGCGTGCTAGGTGAGATCATCTCTCATCTTCCCATCAAGGATGGCATCTGTACTCGAATCCTCGCACGTCGCTAGCATCCTTTGTGGTCCATCGCTCCTTTGAATCTCGACTGCCGTGAGATCTCTGTCTCTCGTCTTTTTAACGATGGAGAAAAAGTTCATATCGAGACCATATCTCATATGTCCGCCTTCACCAAGGAGTGCGTTCGCAAATGCTATTCCGGTCGAAATCCTGTCTCTGGTGTTATCAGTCTTCCGGAATCCATTGTGTCCGGCCATGCTGGCTCTGTTAGCCGCCTCTCTATCTCGGCGTGATACCTACAGTGCAGACCCTCCACCGTTGATGCATGGCTCCGATCCTGGAAGCTGGACAATATCCAGGTTCTTGAGTTCTACTACCTCTGCCCAAGGTTTCTGACGCAAGAGGTAACATTATTGGATCTATGCACGTCATCTACGCCCTCGGCACTGGAGTCCGTGTTTCGGTTTTCTTCCTCTCTCCACACTCTTGCCTTTGCTCTTTGCCAATTACCGGACAATTACGTTGGAACGCTTAAGCTACCACTGGTGAAAAGACTCTCGCTTGTGGAAGTTGATATATCAGACGCCTCGCTGCAAAGTATAATCCACACTAGTTGCCCTGGACTTGAGTCTCTCCTATTTGTTTGCAATACAGGAGGTCGTCGCATCACAATAAACTCGTCTAACCTTGTAAGCATTGGCATTCATCCATATGGAGAACTCATTATTGAGGATGCCCCTTCGGTTCGACGGTTGATTGTTGATTGTCTGGTCGAAGACTGTTCGATAACTGTTGTCTCTGCACCTAAACTGGAGGCGTTTGGTGAATTTGTGTTCATGCCTCCCTCGACGCGTCTTGAGGTACTGCCTTTCCTTCACACTGGAGCAGAGCTGCACTTGTTCCGATGTTTGTTCTATTAATTTGATTATCTATGTTCTATTCTTCATGCAGAGTCAGGACTTGGAGTTAACCGGTGTCTCTACGCCTGATCCATATCCATGTCGTCTCACGTGTATTGAGGTATTAAGTTTTCATGATACTTCCAGATTCACTTTGTCTGTGAGGAAACAAGTTTTATTTCATCAAACCTTTATTCTATTAGTTTTGTGATCTTCTTTCTATTACTTTTCATTAGGGGTTTGAAGGCGGTCAGTCTAACAAGAATGCGTCAATCTGTCAAGACCTTACTTATCTACATCGATTATAAAGTGGACATTGTCGTTGAATTGCTGCAGTGCTTTCCAAAACTGGAGAACTTGTTTGTTGACGTGATGATCTTTAGAAATGTGCATACTGTAGTACTCGTTCTTTTTCAAAATGTTTTTCTTAATTTCGACTGAAATTGATGCACCCGTATCTACACATTATTTATTGTGTGATACATCCATACATAGACAAGTCTATGTCTAACTTATTGTCACGTAGGTGGTAGAACTAATTGTTTCATCTGGTTTTTTCATGGTCTGTATCTCTTTTTATAGACGCTAAGTATTTTCAACCTATCATTTATATTTTAGGGATTGTCGATTTCTCGTGGTGAAAAATACAAATGGCGTCGTAAGTACCAGCAGTTTCTCAAATATCACGAGATTTGTCTGAAGACAGTATCACTGGAAGATTATGTTCACTCCGAGAGTTACGCTGATTTTGCAATGTTCTTTGTTCTTAGTGCAAAGGATCTGGAGACCATGACCATTAAGTTTTCCTCCCCTCCCGCAGAGTTCATGGGAGTATTTTACGAAAAGCAACAAAAGGTTCTGGAGTGGCATAGAAGGGCTTCTAAACGTGCACGTCTTAGATTATCATCAAGTTGCAGCCATGCGCGTCCGCATTTAAGAACAAGGAGTATTGAATACCTGGATTTGATGGTTCCATTCAAGTGTGGATGCTGAAATCAGGCCTTGTGTTACTTGTCCAGGTGTATGGAGTTATTTGGTGTTGCGGTCTCTTTGCATCGTGTGTAGGCTTCTCTGAAAGAGGAGCTTGGGTTTTATGTAAACTTTATCAGAGAACCGTTGTAGTCTTTGCACCGTGTGTAGGCTTGTCTGTTTTTGTGTTGCATGCAGCCATGAAGGAAGTGTGTGGTTTTGCGGCTTTGTAAGAGCCGAAGAACTACAAAATCTTGTGGCACCAAGGTTAAAATATATAAAGTAGTTTACGATAGTGCCTCTCGTATGTACCTGTCATGCACAGAATGGATGCACATCCGTGCCTGTGTTGCAGGTAGAGCAGTGCTTCTCATATGTACTTGCCATACACACTGACGAGCCGCAGTTGAGCCTTGCACTGATGGAGATGCATTTGAGCCGCTGCACTATTTCTGCTCCTTGTTCTGTGGTTATAAAAAATAGCTTCTAAGTTTATTTGGTGAAGTTGTAGAAACAAAGCAAATTTAAGCAGAAGAGATTTTGCTTGTTCAGGTATTTTTATTACTCAGCTGAGAAAATATTATAAGGGCGATAGGTTTGCAGGTAATTTTTTGCAGCCGTTTCTGCTCCTTGTTCCGTGGTTATAAAAACAGCTTGTAAGTTTATTTGGTGAAGTTGTAGAAACAAAGCAAATTTAAGCAGAAGAGATTTTGCTTGTTTAGGTATTTTTATTACCCAGCTGAGAAAATATTATAAGGGCGATAGGTTTGCGGGTAATTTTTTGCAGCCGTTTCTGCTCCTTGTTCCGTGGTTATAAAAAACGTCTTGTAAGTTTATTTGGTGAAGTTGTAGAAACAAAGCAAATTTAAGTAGAAGAGATTTTGCTTGTTTAGGTATTTTTATTACTCAGCTGAGAAAATATTATAAGGGCGATAGGTTTGCGGGTAAAGTTTTGCAGCCGTTTCTGCTCCTTGTTCTGTGGTTATAAAAAACAGCTTGTAAGTTTATTTGGTGAAGTTGTAGAAACAAAGCAAATTTAAGCAGAAGGGATTTTGCTTGTTTAGGTATTTTTATTACTCATCTGAGAAAATATCATAAGGGCGATAGGTTTGTGGGTAAATTTTTGCAGCCGTTTCTTTATGAAGCTGGATGGTGTAAGAATACAACCATGCGTCTCTGTTGTGACACAGGAGAGATGAAAAGAGCTCAAAGCATAGATAGCCACCCCAGTGTTCAACCAAACCTGTTTCGTGGGGCGTTACGTAGTGCCTCTGGTGACCGCACAACCGAGTTTCTACTTAACAGGCCACACCCAAATGCGTGCTGAGGATTCTAGTCGTGACACCACAGACTCACAACCATGCTTTTGATATTGTCGTGACATCATGATGTTTGTTGTGTGCTTGACTAACGTGCCTTCCACACCCACTCTACTGTGCGTGTAGCAAAGGAGCAACGCCAGCTGATAAAGTGATTTTCTACTACTAAAAGTGTGGCCCTCGTTGCTTGACTTCCATTCGTTTGACAGTGGCTCTTTGGTAGAGAACCGTGGTTTGCTTTTCAGGACACTATCTCTCGGATCGGTCATTCATTGTCTCATAAAGTAAACAATGAGGATTCACATCTGAATCCAATTTTGTTATGTTTCTGCAGTAAACCCTCGAATGTGACTCTGCCTAATACTGAAGTATGCCTCTATGGGCTTCTCGTCCGTGCCTCTCTGTCTAAATGAGTCGACGGAATCATCCGGGAAACAAACACAGGCGAACATGACTATATATAAGAACCCTGTGTGGCATGTAGACCCATGGCTGTGATCCTAATGACCAAAACACTGAAACACAGGCAAACGTGTTTGCTTTTAGGTTCACGACGTTTGTTGTGTAAGAACCCTGTGTGGCATATAGACCAGTGTGCGTCCCATCAGTTCACGGCCGTTGTGTGGTACGTGGTAAACCGTGCGCTTGCCATGGTCGTGCCCGTGTGACAGGCATGATCGTCTGTGTGTTTGCTGACAAACCATGGTTCACTAATCATTCGGAACACAAACACAAGCACAAGCGAACATGACTCTATATAATACCACATGATGCCTTTGTGGATTTGACGCCCGTGCCTATGACCCTTATCACTGAAACACAGAAAGTCACAAACGTACATAGCCATGTCTGCAGAGAGTTGAAGTTCGTTTAGCTAATGAAATGTGCGGCTTGCGCAATAAATGCATGGAAGTGACTCTGCCTAATACTAAAGAATGCCTCTATGGGCTTCTCGTCCGTGCCTCTCCGTCTAAACTAGTCAACGGAATCATTCGGGAAACAGAAACAAGCGAAAATGACTCTATATACTACCACACTATGCCTTTGCTGATTTGACCCCCGTGCCAGTGACCCTTATCACTGAAACATAGACAGTCACAAACGTACATACCCGTGGCTGCAAGCGTCTTGAAGCCCCGTCAGCTAATGAAATGTACGGCATAAGCAAAAGACCGTTTAGCCATAGAGCAAAATACCGTGTTCACTGTTGGCAAGGTTACAGATTGAGTGAAAAGGTACATGCATTGCTTCACCACACCTACGTAAATTCCAAACCGGGAAGTGGCGGTAACATATCACTCCAAGGCTGTTTTCAGCACTTACAAGTGAATGGATCCTTTAAATCCAGGTGCTCAACGCATGCGTGCCTTAGATCCAAGTTCCCGTGGTTGCAACTTGGCGATAACCTAAGGCAAGCATGTTTAGAAGCCTTTTTGTCCCACTGAAGCACGTTTTGTTGCTGCTTGTAGAATTCTTCCGTGAAGTCTCCCTGATGAAGAAACTTTATCCTCATAGTCTGCAGCTGTGCTGCGTTGAGAATAAAGAATGTCACAAATCGAATGCTTTTCTCACATTGAACATAGCTTTCCAGCGTCAGTGCCTTCAAACGAACGTCATGATGGTGCTTGCAAGGACAGTCGTTCGCAAGACTTTCTTCATCAGAGTCTATTTCCTGAATAAAAATGAAGATTTGAAATGGTTAAGCTCCATAAAGAGTGATTCTGCTGGGAGAGCAAGTGAAGGAATAATTATATAACCTCTATTGTGATAAAAGCTTTTTTTTAGTTTTGTCCTAATACTTGTCCATGACTATATAGAGCTTTGTTCATTACATACAAATGTAAGTGACTTTTTGTTGTTGTTGTTGAATGGAGTTCTACACCATGCATGGTATGTGTTTAAAATTTGTGTGAGAAGCATCACCTCGATATACAAGTTCTCCAAGCTTCGGAAGTGTTGCACCAAGGAAAAGATGGCTTGCAGGTCATAATCCATGCTGCTATACAATGTCTTGACAGAATGAACCGTTGTGGATGTGCTGACCGTCGGCAAACACTTCAAGTTGAATAAAATATAATATTAGTAGAGTAAAGGTTGAATTGCATGGAACTTGTTTGTACCAATGAATGGAGATGAAAGTATTGTTGAAAGTCAGTACCTGAATAATTATACGGTCATTTGTGATGCCGGACTCAGAGAAAATATTAGAAAATTTTCCCATGACCTTCAGTTTAGGTGCATAGGTGATGAATATCCGCAACTTCTTGCAATCACCATCACAAAGCAACCGTTGAAGTGGCGCTGCATCTTCTATAACAATTTTCCCATAGATACCAGAAATGCCGAAGGTCATAAGGTTAGGTGAGTTTATTTTGATGCAATGGTGCCTGACTGTCCAAACAAGCAGCAGAGACTCAAGTGTAGGAGAAGTAGAGGTGATGATGCTTTGTAATGAGACGTCTGATACATCAACATCTACTAGCGAGAGTCTCCTCAGCAGTGGTAGTTTAAGCGCCTGTACTTAATTGTCTGGTAACTTGCAAAGAGAAAAGGCGATAGTTTGGAGAGAGGCGGAAATCTGAGGGTTTAATGCTGGTGGTGATGGCATGAGCGAAGGGCATGAGAATGGCCCTATGTCCTGTTGTGTCAAGCATGGTGGGAACAAGTAGTAAAACTCGAGCACCTGGAGATTGTTCAGTCTTGGGGATCGAAGATAGGCGTCGACTGTGGAGTGCATGCAGTGGAGGTAGGACGCCGGAATGCAGAGGCGGTGAACTGCGCTCTGAAGGCTGGAGAGGATGGTCTCTGGAAGGTATGAATCATCATACGAATTATCTTCACCGACATGTTCTCCTCTAAAAAAAGTTCAAGTGAATGTTACGCGGACGAGTTCCTCCGGTGTGGCGGGGTACGCGGTGACCAACTCGAAATGTACTTGATCTAGAGGGTTAAAAAGAAGTGGGTTAGGGATCTCACGGCAGTCGAGATTTAGAGGAGCAGCGCGCCAAACAGGGAGCCAACGACGTGTGAGGATTTGAGTACGAATGCCTTCCGTAGTGGACATACGGGAGATGATCTCACCAAGGACACCGTCCGGGAGGTCGCTGATGCGGTCCAGACCAGACTGCTCTTCTTGATTATCGGATCCAGTAGGCGCACCCTCGCCGCTTCCAGCCGCTATCGCCAAACCACCAGAAGAAGGCGTCGCCGGTGGCGCGAGCCTCACCCTCTTGATGCTCGGGGCACCGGAGTGAACCTCCATCTCCATCTCCATTGCTGGGATCGCGCAGCTTGTGAGTGCCGCCTTATGTGGCGTGGGTCTGGACAGTTTAAAAAAGAGGGTGTGGCTAGGGTTTCGAGACCCCCTCGGTCCACCTTAAATAGCCGGAGCCTGGCCTTGGGCGACGAGCTAGACCGGCGTCAACGGAGGAGACATCCGTCGGACCCTTGGTTTTCCGTAGCGGCGGCACTCAGCGTCCACACCCGAATAGCGGTGGCACTAACGTGACTCTGTGTAAAAAAAACATGCTTCAGTGGACTGGACGCCCGTGCCTCTGCTTTTGACCGAGTCCACTGACTCATTCGGAATACAATCAAAAAACCTTTGAGCGTGACTCTATATAATACCACGCCATGCGTTTGAGGGCTATATGCCTGTGCTTGTGACCATTGACGCTGAAACATAGATAGCCTCGAACATCGACGCCTTTTATCAAGAAAGAAGCGTGACGCAACTCGATACTGAACCGTGTCTGTATGGACTTCACGTGTGTGCTTTTAAATACACGGAAACACGCTTTAAAAAAGAGTGTCTTTGGTATAGGCAATTCCGTGGCTTGCAGAGTAAACGCCCGTGCACCTCCGCCTGGTCGAGTCTCACAGGCCAGCATGACTCTATGTAATACAATCGACCATGCGTAATAAACGCATGATTATGACCCTATCTAATACTAAAGTATGCCTCCATGGGCTTCTCATCCGTGCCTCTCCGTTTGAATGAGTTGTCTGAATCATTCGGAACAGAAACACAACCGAACATGACTCTATATAATACCACACGATGCCTTTGTTGATTTGACGCCTGTGCCTGTGAACCTAATGACTGATACACAGAGAGTCACAAATGTACATAACCGTGGCTGCAGGGAGTGCTAGCTCGTGCTTTTTAAAAACATGCGCCAGTGGTGACATCTGGAATTATTTCCTTGCACTGTGCCTCATCCTCATTTTTTTTGTGAGATCTTCTCCCCCTCCTCTGTTAAGATCTTGTGCTGTTTGTATGTGCCCACTGAAGGCCTAACCTAAGTGTCAATCTCGTGTCCAGTTTGTGCAGTAAACGCTCGAACGTGACTGTGCCTAAATACTGAAGTATGCCTCCATGGGGTTCTCGTTCGTGCCTCTCCATCTAAACGAGTCGACGGAATCACCCGGAGAACAGACACAGGCGAACATGACTCTATATAATACCACACGATGCCTTATCACTGCAGAGATTTCACGTCCGTGCTTTTAAAAACAACATCTCTAGAACTGGCCATTACGTTAATGTTCATCTGAACACATAAACTTGGAATGAACGTGACCCAGGAAAGCAAAACACATTTGTTATCAAAGTTACTGACCACATGAGGAAACGCAAGACAAAATAAGAAACTTTTAGTGCACTGCTTAATAGCTTCAAATACGAGGATCAGGGTCGTTGCTGTCTACTTAGTGCAGCGAGACTTCTTTTTTGGTTGCTCGGCGCGAAGTTCCTCGATCTGTTTCTTCATAACGTATGATTCCAGCTTCAGCTTATCACACTGAAGTTTGAGTTGCGCCTTCTCATTCATAAGACGTGCAATGGTGGCTCTGTTCTCGTTGTCCAACTTCACGGATCTCTAGATGAAGTCTTCCACAGTATTGAACATGTTATTGAGCTGGTCAAAGGAGAAGGTGTCAGGTTGATGTACCCTCATCAACATTAGGATGAAGCTCACCACAATGATCCATGTTTCACAACTAAATCAAGTAGCCGACAGAAAGAACAAACGAATGAAGCCGAAGCAGATCGAACTTACAGATGAGGAACCCTAGCCAGCCGAGATCTCCTGCAACAACTGGACACAGTGCTCTGGAGTAGTCTCCTTCTGCACAGCAGTGGCTGAGAGTGTCAGTATAGAGAACATCAAGATGACTAGGGTTTCGAGACTCCATCTGGCTTATTCACGTTTCACTACTAAATCAAGTAGCCGAAGGAAAGGAAAAGCCATTGAAGCCGAAGCAGAGCGAACTTACAAATGAGGAACCCTCGCCGGCTGAGATCTTGTGCTGCGACTGGACACGATGCTCTGGAGAAGTCTCCTTCTGGACAGCAGTGGCTGATAGTGTCAGGATAGAGAACAGCAAGATGACTAGGGTTTCGATACTCCGTCTGGCTTATTCACGTTTCACAACCAAATCAAGTAGCCGAAGGAAAGGAAAAATGAATGAAGCCGAAGAAGAGTGAACTTACAGATGAGGAACCCTCGCCGGCCGAGATCTCGTGTTGCGACTGGACACGGCGCTCTGGAGAAGTCTCCTTCTGCACAGTAGTGGCTGATAGTGTCAGGATAGAGAACAGCAAGATGACTAGGGTTTCGAGACTCCATCTGGCTTATTCACGTTTCACAACCAAATCAAGTAGCCGAAGGTAAGGAAAAACGAATGAAGCCGAAGCAGAGTGAACTTACAGATGAGGAACCCTCGCCTGCCGAGATCTCCTGCAGTGTCTGGACACTGGGTTCCGTAGTAGTCTCCTCCTGACCAGCCATGGCGGAGAGTGTCAGGATAGAGATCAACAAGAGGAATGGATGGCCTGGCGGCGGGCAGAGGGGGTAAGAGTGTGTGGCTAGGGTTTTGAGACTCCATTCGTCCGCCTTAAATAGCCGGAGCCTGGCCTCAGATGACGAGCTAGACCAGTGTCACCGGAGGGGACGTCCATCGAACCCTTGGGTTTTCGTGGCGGCGCCACGTGGCGTTCACACTCGAGTAGGTGGAGACGCCCGTTGAAACGTTGGTTTTCCGCAATCAACGCATGAATGTGGATCCGCGTTAAACACAAGTATGCCTCCCTCGGTGTCCCGACCATGCCAGTCCTGGTAATATAGTCATCGGATGCATTTGGAACACAAAGAGACACGAAGGTGACTGTCGGTGTAAAAACCGGGGATCTCGGGTAGGGGGTCCCGAACTGTGCGTCTAGGCGGATGGTAACAGGAGACAAGGGACACGATGTTTTTACCCAGGTTTGGGCCCTCTCGATGGAGGTAAAACCCTACTCCTGCTTGATTAATATTGATGATATGGGTAGTACAAGAGTAGATCTACCACGAGATCAGAGAGGCTAAACCCTAGAAGCTAGTCTATGGTACTATTGTTGTCCGTCCTACGGACTAAAACCCTCCGGTTTAGATAGACATCGGAGAGGGCTAGGGTTACACAGAGTCGGTTACAATGGGAGGAGATCTACATATCTGTATTGCCAAGCTTCCCTTCCACGCCAAGGAAAGTCCCATCTGGACACGGGACGAAGTCTTCAATCTTGTATCTTCATAGTCCAGGAGTCCGGCCAAAGGTTATAGTCCGGTCATCCGGACACCCCCTAATCTAGGACTCCCTCAGTAGCCCCTGAACCAGGCTTCAATGACGATGAGTCCGGCATGCAGATTGTCTTCGGCATTGCAAGGCGGGTTCCTCATCCGAATACTTCATAGAAGATTTTGAACACAAGGATAGTGTCCGGCTCTGCAAAATAAGTTCCACATAACACCGTAGAGAGAATAATATTTGTACAAATCAAATCTGCTGACGTATTCCGCAGCGTGACATCACGCCACGGCCAAGCCTTTACTCGAATCGTTTTACTGTCCCACCTCAGCGCGTTTAGCGAGGTGGTTTCCTTGGCACTTCTTGTTGAAGTAGAGATCGTGTCCCCTTATTCCGGGATTCTCATCAATACAGGCGTGGGTAACCCAACCATGCCATTAATCACGGCGCTTGGGTGATAAGCGAGTTTTACCAGGCCGGTGTGGGCACATAGTTTCGTCCGCCCATATAAGGGGATAAGGATCCACCTTTCTCATTTACGCCTTCTTCCTCCTCCGCTTATCTTTTCCGCGCACTCGAGCTCTAGCGCCCAAGTCCACACTTCCCACCTCAACCTTCTCCAGCCATGTCTGGAGCGGGAGGCAGGTGGATGGACTCCTCCGTCACGGAGGGGCACATCAAAAAGTTGAGGAAAGCCGGATACTTGTCCAACGACGTTGCGCACCGGCTCCCAGACGAGGGGCGGCTCATCCCCACCCCCAGGCCCCATGAGAGGGTGGTGTTCCTCCCCTATTTCCTCCGCGGACTGGGCTTCCCACTCCACCCATTTGTCCGGGGGCTCATGTTCTACTATAGCCTCGATTTCCACGATCTGGCCCCGAACTTCATCCTCAACATCTCGGCGTTTATCATCGTGTGCGAGGCCTTCCTCCACATCAAGCCCCACTTCGGCTTATGGCTGAAGACCTTCAATGTCAAGCCGAAGGTAGTGGGCGGCCAACAACGGAGTGTGGAGGCGCCATGGTGGTCAAGATGCCCAACGTCATATGGCTCGAGGGCTCCTTTGTGGAAACCATCAAAGGGTGGCAATCGGGGTGGTTCTACATCACCGAGCCGCGTGACCCTGAATGGGCAGCGGCCCCCGAATTCCAATCTGGCATCCCCACACAGCTCATCTCCTGGAAAGAGACGGGCCTGTCATGGGGTAATCCGGGAGAGCTGACAGGACTCCAAACCTGCGTCCAAAACCTGGTGGACAAGAAGGTTAAACTTGTCAGCGTAGTCCAGATCATGCTCTTCTGCCGGATCCTCCCGTGTCAACGACGGGCTTTTAACTTGTGGGAGTTTGACCCGGCCCGACACCAAACTCTATCCAGGCTCTTCGGCACAATGCACGAGGATGCCTGGAAGGTGCTATTCAAGGGCGCCGAGGTTCCCCCTCCCATTACCGAGGATCGCGGATTCTACGCGAAGCACCGAGCCAGCATAGTAAGCTTGTTTTACCCTTTTCGGGATACTCATTTTTCATAGTTTGACTCTATGCGGGATCTAAGCTCTTTTTCCTTTGACAGAACTGCCAGAAGAAGTCCGAACAGATCGACTGTCCGGCTCCTTTGCCCGAAGGCCCAGCAGATGCCCGCTTGGCGAAGCTGCTGGTCCCGGCACCTTAGGTGGTGCCGGAGAAGAAGGCCAAGAAGAAGGCTGCGGGAACTAGAAAGAGTTCCCGGCGCCTGGTGGTGTCGAATTCATCGTCCAATGACTCTGAAGCGCACTCCTCCCACGGAGACGAGGAGGAGGAAGAAGAGGCCTCTCCCCCTCCAACGGGGGGAGGAAAGAAAAGAAAGGACGCCCCAACCGGGGGGGGGGGGGGGCGGAGGGTCCAAGAAGGGAAAGACCCTTCCTCCGGACTGCTCCACCAACACCGACGACGGCAAAGAGGAGTGGCCATCCAGGGCCAAGCCCCTGGCAAAATCGTAAGTATCCGGATACTAGAATAACTCATGGCATTCCTTTATTGCATAGTATCTTCTGATGCCGAAAATAATCATGCAGTCTGCCCAAGGCCCGACTCGATGCTTCGTCGAGCGGCTACCTGGATTCGTCGGATGTGAATAGTCTTTCACTCCCGACTGCTACCTCCCCACGCCTCTACGGACGATGCCGAGGTGGAGTCCCCAAAGGGGCCAAACCAGGAGGAGGTGGTCCTGGAGGCGCCGCAAGGCGACCTCCCGGACTCCAGGCGCAGAGGGGATAAAACCCCAAAGGGCTCTAAGTTCGGCCCTGGGCCGGAAACCGCACCGGAACCTTCAGTGGTTCCGGCGGCCCCCTAGTAAGAAGGGCAAGCCTACAACGCTGGTGACCTCCGTCCAACCGGAGGCACCGGATAATTTGCTGGAGGTGCTTAACGGCGCCTCCATCAACGAGGAGCACTGCAATATTATGAGTGCGGTGATCCAGAAGGTTCAGTCCGCCAAGAGCGGGCTGATGGAAGCCTGTGCCAGCCTTCTAACAGGCTTTGAGGTATGTATTTAAGATATGTAAAAATATTACCACATAGACAGTAGCCCCTGATGCTCAGTTTGGTGTTCGGAAAGAAAAGCCAGATTGACGATCTAAAAAGATATACGCATGAGTCTAACCTAAGTATGTCAATATGGGAATGCAGGCTGCGCTGCTGACCTCTGTCGCACTGACTGCGGAGGTCGATGCATTGAAGCAGAGCCTCGAGCGGTCCGAGAACGAGCTCGGCCTTGCCAAGAAGCAGCTCGAGGACAAGGAAGGTAAATAGTACCTTATGTAAGTATATAAAAAGATCTGGTTGCAAATAATGACAGGACCAACGTGAGTATTACAGGGGCCACAACCGAGGTGGCGACCCTGAAGGAAGCGCTATCCAAGGCCGAAGAAAATGCGGCCGTGGAGCGCATCGAGCGAGAAAAGCAGGAGGCGCGGGTGGCGGAGGTGTGGCAAGAGCTCCACGCTCTTGTGAAAAAACATGAGAGTTTGGAGCTTGACTCAAAGACTCGAGAGTCCGAGCTTGCCTCGGCCCTTGAGAGCGCCAAATCTGCCAAGGCCGAAGCCCAAAAAGCCCTCTAGGAAATTGAGGTGATGAAGAAGATAGCGGCGGGTAAGGCATTCTTTGTGCAAAGCAAGCACGTGAAAGTGAATTACTTGTTACTTACCCGAGTCCGGAGCTCTCCAGGAGCATTCGCAGATCTGCCCTGCAGTGTGTCCGACGCTGCCGCATTCTACCGAGCCGAGGGAGGGAGCTCGACAGAGAAGGTGTTCTGGTCCTAGTATGTTGAGGCCGGACACCCGGTGCCCTTGAGCGACCAGCTGAAGCAGCTGGTCGAGCTCCATAAGGCAGCCGAACAGGCCATGAAGGGCCTTATAGGCCGGCTATGGCCTGGGGAGGTCATGCTTGGGAGCTACTTTGGGCTGGTGAGGCGGCTGGTGGATGCATGTCCATGGCTTGAAATCATCAAGCGCTCCGTATGCATCGAAGGCGCCCGTAGGGCCCTTTCCCGTGTTAAAGTACACTGGGGCAAGATGGATGCTGAGAAGCTGGTGACAGATGGGCCACCGGAAGGGAAGGAGCATCGCAAGCCCGAGTTGTATTATGAGGGCATCCTGAAGGGTGCCTGCCTTGTGGCGAATGAGTGTTCCAAGGATGTAATTTTTGAGTAAACTCGCTCGTGTTATCCTGTGCGCTGAAAACTTGTTCATATGTGCTAAGCAACGCTTTCTGAATTTAAAATATTACCTTCTGTGCGGCCGTTTATTAAATCTGAGAGATGGCGAGTCGTCGGCTTCTACCCCCATGTCACGAGTGCTGGGGTGTTCGGGATAAACATGAGCGCTCTTTTTCCCATTCTTGGTTCCTACGAGGGAGGCGCTCAGCACAACGAACAAGGCAATCGGACTATAATGCTTTATCACTCTCACTTAGCCATAGAATTCTATAATTTTAAATTTCGGTGAAGCCCATAGTATTCAGAAGACCGAGTTCGGGGCGCTATCCACGCCTAGGCCGGACAAAGCCAGCTCCTTGCTGTAAGCGGCATAAGTCTTTAGGAACTCGAAACCTCTCGAACAGCGACCGGCTCTCGCCCTATCATGACGGTCAGTTTTAGCTTTCTCTACTGAGGTGCTTAACCCAACTCAACCGGGGCACAATCGCAGTAGTTCTCCCAGCGCTACCTTAGCCGATATAGCGAAATGTAAGGTACCAAAACATGGGAGCCGGGCAAACCCAACTATTGACCCAAGACATGATTCAGAGCTGATGCATATAATGCTATAAGTTCGGGTGCCGCACTTGTGAGAGTGTTCGGACTTCTCACACCATATTCTGGGGTACTTAAGCCCCTAGTGTATTGGCAGTACCAAAGTGTACGGTTGCATAATGTCATGATTGAACATATTTACATAAAAATGAATGTAATAATAGACAAGAGCTATGTATTGTTTATTAAAAGGCTGCTGTGAAAGCAGAACGATACAAATAGTGCGATAACCAATAGATGGGATTATTTGACATGTCCCCCTCCAGGGGCAAGCTGCGAGACTTTATGTAAGAAAGGTATTTAGCTCATTATAGAGACCACCTGGACATTCGACGTAGCTTGCTGCCTCCCTGGTTGTTGCATCGTGTGTTCGGCGATTGTACTGCCAGACAGGCCTTCCCGAGAGTGGAGTCCTGAAAGTAAGAAAAAAGAAATGACAAAATCGGGAGCCCCTAGTGCAGTTGAGCTGCATTTCGGGCGTGCCGTGGTTGTGCCCCTCCCCTTATGCCCATGGTATTTCCAGAGCGTAATTATGTACGCGTGGTACTAGTTTCACAATTTCGCGAGGGCTGGGGTTGGGGCCGCACTGCTACACTTGCTCGGAACGTGCCAGGTGGTCTTGTTGTAGGTTACTCCGGGCGCGCTTGATGGTGTCTGGATGTTTGATAGCCGGACTAGAGAATTGCCTTGAGAGGCTACTTTGTACTTCCACCGCGAGGGCCGCCGTATGCTCCTCCATTCGGAGAGAGCGTTCGGAGTTTCCATTGACCGTAGTGACTCCTTGAGGGCCTGGCATCTTGAGCTTGAGGTATGCATAGTGCGGCACCGCATTGAACTTTGCAAATGCGGTTCGTCCGAGCAGGGCGTGATAGCCACTGCGGAACGGGACTATGTCGAAGATTAACTCCTCGCGTCGGAAATTATCCGGGGATCCGAAGACCACTTCGAGTGTAACGGAGCCTGTACAGTTGGCCTCTACACCTGGTATGACGCCTTTGTGGGTTTAATCCTTGAGGGATCTATGCCCATTTTTCACACTGTATCCTAATAAAGCAGGTTCAGGCTGCTGCCTCCGTCCATAAGGACTCTAGTGAGGTGAAATCCATCAATGATTGGGTCTAGAACCAATGCGGTGAATCTGCCGTGGCGGATGCTAGTGGGGTGGTCCCTTCGATCAAAAGTAATCGGGCAGGAGGACCACGGGTTGAACTTTGGGGCGACTGGCTCCAACGCATATACGTCCCTGAGTGCACGCTTCCGCTCTCTTTTGGGGATGTGGGTTGCGTATATCATGTTCACCGTCCACACTTGTGGGGGAAAACCCTTCTGTCCCCTATTGTTCGACGGCCGGGGCTGCTCCTCGTCATTGCTGTGAAGCCCCTTGTCTCTGTTTTCGGCACTTAACTTGCCTGCTTGCTTGAACACCCAACAATCCCTGTTGGTGTGATTGGCTGGTTGTTCGGGGGTGCCGTGTATCTGGCACGAGCGATCGAGTATTCGGTCCAAACTGGACGGGCCCGGAGTATTTCTTTTGAATGGCTTTTTTCGCTGACCGGGTTTAGAGCCTCTGAATCCGGCATTAACTGCTGTATCCTCAGCATTGTCGCCATTAATGCGGCGCTTGTGCTTGTTGCGACGTGACCTTCCATTGTTGTCATTGGTATCCGAATTACCAGGGCTCTTGGTCATGTTATTACTACGAGCTAGCCAGCTGTCTTCTCCCGCGCAAAAGCGGGTCATGAGTGTTGTGAGGGCTGCCATGGATTTCGACTTTTCCTGTCCTAGGTGCCGGGCAAGCCATTCATCACGGATGTTATGTTTGAAGGCTGCGAGGGCCTCTGCGTCCGGACAGTCGACTATTTGATTTTTCTTGGTTAGGAACCGTGTCCAGAATTGTCTGGCCGATTCCTCTGGCTGCTGAATTATGTGGCTTAGGTCATCGGCATGTGGTGGTTGCACATAGGTGCCCTGGAAATTGTCGAGGAATGCGGCTTCCAGGTCCTCCTAGCAACCAATTGACTCTGTTGGCAAGCTGTTAAGCCAATGCTGAGCTGGTCCTTTAAGCTTGAGTGGGAGGTATTCGATAGCGTGTAGATCATCACGACGGGCCATGTGGATATGAAGGAGATAATCCTCGATCCATACCGCAGGATCTGTTGTGCCATCGTATGAGTCAATGTTTATGGGTTTAAAACCCTCGGGGATTTGATGATCCATTACTTCATGTGTGAAGCATAGTGGGTGCGTGGCGCCTCTGTACTGGGCTATATAACGACGTAGCCCAAATGAGCTTTGTCTGCTGTGTTCGGCCTGGCCGTATTTTCCATATCCGGTGTGACAGTTATCGTCACGTGTCGTGGGCGCCCACGCGATCCGTAGATCGATCTTGTTTGCCTTGCCTTGTCCTCCAATATGTCTCGCAGGTCTGGCGCATTTCCCCGTGCCTTGGTATTTTTTGAGCGATGCCGGGGTGCGGCTTGAGTGGATGGCCGAGAGGCCTCTCTGTCGCAGCCACGAGGTGGCCGGTCGGCCGCGTCGTGCGCTGGTGATGTAGGTTTAGGTGCTTCCTTCTCTAATCGAGGTAGAAGCCTGCGGTTTGGGTAGCTCTTGGAGGGGCGTTCGAGTTCGTACTCTTCGGTCGCAAGGACTTCAGTCCATCTGTCGGCTAGCAAGTCTTGGTCAGCTCTAAGATGTTGCTGTTTTTTCTTGAGGCTGCTCGGCGTGGCCATAAGCCTGCGTTTGAAACGCTCTTGTTCGACGGGATCCTCAGGCACGACAAATTCATCGTCGTCGTCGAGGCTTGCCTCGTCTTCAGAGGGAGGCATGTAATTATCGTCCTCTACCTCCCTGTCTGCCATTCTCTTATGAGGGCTGGCTTCTCCATCCTCCTGTGCTGAATCCTGCTGGAGGGGGTTGTCTTCAGCACTGCCCGGGGTGTTATTATCTCCCGTGCCGGAATCGCCGTTTTTTCCTTTGGCAGGATTTAGAGCGGCGCCGCTGACGCCGACGCTTAGGCTGCTTCTTGGAGGGGTCATCCTCCGCCGTTCCATCGCCATTCCCTTCTTTTGGGGTGTCCACCATGTATATGTCATATGAAGAGGTGGCCTTCCATTGCCCTATAGGCGTTGGTTCTTGGTCGTCTCCTACATCGGCGTCCATGCCGTCAATGTCTTCGGAGTCGAAGTCGAGCATGTCGGTTAAATCATCGACAGTGGCTACAAAGTGGGTGGTGGGTGGGCTTTGAATTTCTTCATCGTCTACATCCCAACCTTGCTGACCGTAGTCCGGCCAGGGCTCTCCTGATAAAGGGAGAGACTTTAGTGAATTCAGAATGTCGCCGAAGGGCGAGTGCTAAAAGATGTCTGCGGCGGCAAACTCCATGATCGGCGCCCAATCGGGTTCGATCGGCAGGGGCGCGGAAGGTTCGGAGTCCGGAAAGGAGTCCGGCACCTTGGAGTCACGAGCTTCGCAAAGGACAAGGCTGGTGTTCGGCTCGATCGCCGTAGAGATTGCAGCCCCCGAGGCGGTGTCCAGCCACCCGTCCCTGATTGGCGCAGTCGGCTCCGAGCTAAGGGCCGAAGCGGACACTAGGGCGGCCTACTGGGCACTGTTCGGTGGCAGAGCTAGATCATGCCCATCGTGACAGTGCGGCGCGCTCGGCTGTGGCTCGAACCCATCGAAGATCAAGTCTCCGCGGATGTCAGCCGTGTAGTTCAAACTTCCAAATCTGACCTGATGGCCACGGGCGTAGCTTTCGATCTGTTCCAGATGGACACGCGAATTGGCCTGCAGTGCAAAGCCGCCGAATACGAAGATCTGTCTGGGGAGAAAAGTCTCACCCTGGACAACATCGTTGTTGATGATCGGAGGAGCCATCGGGCCTAAAGATGACGACACAGAGGAACTCTCAATGAAAGCACCAATGTTGGTGTCAAAACCGGCGGATCTCGGGTAGGGGGTCCCGAACTGTGCGTCTAGGCGGATGGTAACAGGAGACAAGGGACACGATGTTTTTACCCAGGTTTGGGCCCTCTCGATGGAGGTAAAACCGTACTCCTAGTTGATTAATATTGATGATATGGGTAGTACAAGAGTAGATCTACCACGAGATCAGAGAGGCTAAACCCTAGAAGCTAGCCTATGGTATGATTGTTGTCCGTCCTATGGACTAAAACCCTCCGGTTTATATAGACACCGGAGAGGGCTAGGGTTACACAAAGTCGATTACAATGGGAGGAGATCTACATATCCGTATCGCCAAGCTTGCCTTCCACGCCAAGGAAAGTCCCATCCGGACACGGGACGAAGTCTTCAATCTTGTATCTTCATATTCCAGGAGTCCGGCCAAAGGTTATAGTCCGGTCATCCGGACACCCCCTAATCCAGGACTCCCTCAGTGACTCTGGATAATTACAGGTCATGCGTTTGTGGGCTTGACCACCATGCCTGTGACCTGAAACTCTGACACACATAAAGTCGTCTTCATGCGTAAAGGACAGTGACGCTGCTAAACATATAAAGTCGCCTTCGTGCATTTGAGGTAAAATCTTACAACGAAAACAATTGTAACAAGGACAGTCGCCCGATTCTATTAGGTTTCCGTAATAAACGCACAAACACGACTCCGAGTAAGAACAGATTATGCCTCTGTGGGCTTGACGTCCATGCCTCTCCTTTTGACCGAGCGCACTGACTCATTCGGAATACAATCAGAGAACCTTTATGCGTGACTCTATAAAATAGCACGCCATGCCTTTGCGGGTTGTATGCTCGTGCTTGTGACCCTGGACACTGAAACACAGATAGCCACGTGCGTCGACGCCTTTATCAAGATAGAAGCGTGACGCAACTCAGTACTGAACCGTGTTTGTGTGGACTTCACGCCTGTGCTTTTAAATACAATGAAATAAGCTTTTAAAAAACAACATCTCTCATATAGGCAATTTCGTGCCTCACAGAGTAAACGCCCGTTGTTGTGCCTAAGACAAAGGTTCAATTCCATGGGCTAGACGCCCGTGCATCTCTGTCCGGTCGAGTCTCACAGGTGAGCATGACTCTATGTAATACCATCGAACATGCATAATAAACACATGATTGTGACCCTACCTAATACTAAAGTATGGCTCCATGGGCTTCTCGTTCGTGCCTCTCCATCTAAACGAGTCGACTGAATCATTCGGAACACAAACACAAGCAAACATGACTCTATATAATACCACACGATGCCTTTGTGGATTTGACGCCTGTGCCTGTGACCCTAATGACCGAAACACAGAGAGTCAGAAACGTACATAACCGTGGCTGTAGAGAGTGCTAGCCCATGCCTTCGTGGGCGCCACGTGCGTGCCTGTCTTTCCTACCGAGTACACCGTGCTTTCGTCGTCGAACAGATTCTTGTATCGAATGTGTGCCGCAAATAATTAAAGCACTGAGGGGCACGCCCATGCCTGGTCTGCGTGTGCAATAGTGCATTTCGTACCTTTAAAAGAAAAAACAAAAAAAACTAATTAATCTGGACCCCTCGGCTCCCCGTCGTGGCTATTTAAGTCGTTTCATGGATTGACAGGCTGTAGTCCATTTCTCCAGATCCACGCCACATATAGCGGCGCTTGGAGGCGGCGTGATCCCAGCAATGGAGACGGAGATGGAGGTCTACACCGGTGCCCCCAGCACCAAGAGGGTGAGGCTCGCGCCACCGGCGACGCCTTCATCTGGTGGTTTGGCAGTAGCGACTGGAAGCGCCAAGGGTGCGCCTACTGTATCCGAGGATCAAGAAGAGCAGTCTGGTTCGGACTGGATCAGCAACCTCACAGACGGTGTCCTCGGTGAGATCATCTCCTGTCTGTCCACTAAGGAAGGCGTTCATACTCAAATCATTGCACGTCGGTGGCGTCCTGTTTGGGCCACCGTTCCTCTGAATCTGGACTGTCATGAGATCCCTGTCGCTTGTCTTTTTAAGCCCTTAGAAACAGTTCATGTCGAAATCATGAGTAGGGCCTCTGCCTACAGTGAGGAGCTTGCTCGCATACGATACATCGGAACTTGGCATCAGGGAAAAACAGTTCCTGATGATGGTTCGTCCCTTCCAGAGTCCATCTTCTCCAGCCATGTGGGCACAGTTCTCCGCCTTTGTATACCAGCATGCTACCTCCAATGCAGACCGTCTACTGTCCACGCCTGGCTTGAGTCCCCCAGATTGAACAATCTCCATGTGCTTGAGTTTTACTACCTATTTCCACGATTTGTGAAAAAATTGTCAAACCATCACACACATGCTCTTCATCTACGCCTTCACTACCGAAGTCCGTCTTTTGCTTTTTCCTGTTCTCTGCGCACTGTCAGCTTCGCGTCTTGCCAAATACCAGACCATTATGTAGAGGTACTTGAACTACCACTGGTCAAGAGACTTTCGCTTGTTGAGGTTGATATATCAGACTTCTCGTTGCAAAGCATAATCAACTCTAGTTGCCCTGCACTCGAGTGCCTGCTGCTTGTTTGCAATAGAGAAAGGCATCGGATCACTATAAATTCCCCTAACCTTGTAAGCATCGGCATCTGTGGTGAGATAGGAGAATTCATCATCGAGGATGCCCCCTTGCTTCAAAGGTTGATCCACGATCTCCAGCGCAATAACATGCAGATATTCATCGTCTCTGCACCTAAACTGAAGACATTGGGCAAATTCAGGATCTCGCATGGCTCCACAAGTTTTATGGTACTGACATTTCACAATAATTCCAGCTGCATTTCCTTAAGAAAGTAGTTTCATGTCACCCGACCTTTTGTTGTAATAATTTTATGTTTTATTTTCTATGTTATGTGAAGGGTTTGGCGACGGTCAGCCTATCTACAATGCAGCAATCTGTCAAAACCTTGTTTTGGGCCATGCCTTATGAAGTGGACATGGTCGTTCACTTCCTTAAGTGCCTTCCAAATCTGGAGAACTTGTTTGTTGAGGTGATGATTCTCACGCCCAATGAAAAGCTCTTATCGTACATAGTGCAGCACTCCTTGCATCTCAAAAATCTTGGCTTACATTTTGTCTGCAATGGATACACCCTATGCCTAGGCATGTTTTTTTATTATTATACATACATCTGTCCCTAATGGAAATGTTTGACGAACTGATTGGGGCGGGGGTCATGGAATTTATCGTTCATTTTGTCATTTAATAGATCTTGAGTATCTTCCAACTTTTATGTGTTTTCAGGGAGGAAACGCTCCTGGTGGTGCAAGAAATTTTTGGCATTGCAAGCACCGTGCGTTTCTCAAAGAACACATCATTCATTTAAAGACAGTATTGCTGGAAGATTATAAAAAAACGGGAAGAACACTGAGTTCGTGAGGTTCTTTATTCTGAATGCAATGGAGCTAGACACTATGAGGATTAAGTTTCGCTTTCCCTCAGACTTCATGCAAGAATTTTACGAACAAGAACATAAGTTGTTCATGTGGGAGAATAAAGCTTCCAAACACGTCCGTCTCAAGTTATCAGCACGCTGCAATCATCTGTGCTTGGATTTGAAACACAGGCGTGTTGAATGCCTCGATTTGTCAGATCCGTTCACTTGTGCCTGCTGGGCACAGGGCTGTAGTTAGTTCCTCAAGCTAGTGCAGTTAGATGTTGTTGCGCCAATCCGAAGTTGTGTTATGTCTAATTATGTCTAAACATGGCCAAACAATCCATTCACCTTTTGCACCGTTTTGTAAGCTTGTTATAACAATGCTTTTCTGTTATGCACCTGTTGTTCTGATAATTTGATAGTTTTGTTTCATTCTATCGTGATGCTACAAAAACATTCTTGTGCGGTAGTCGTCAAGGGAACAAAAACATTTGGAAGAGAAGAGGCACTGCCTTGCCTGTTGTGCAGGGAGCATGCGTCCAGTGCATGAGAGCCAGTGCGTCTGCAGTGACTGGATGACACTGCCTTCTTTCGTGGCAGACTGTACGTGCACATGGCCGTGACTCTGCTTAATCTCAAAACGTGCTCCCAGCGACCTCAGACTGTATGTGCCTTTCGTGTAAAGGCATGTCCATGAACGAGTTTATGTCTGAGTACAAACTATCGAGTCACGGAGGCACAGATGTGCGTCTGCATCAGGAGTAAGCAAGACTCTGTAGATTGTAGATTTTATGTGTGTCAGCACTAGTGCGGTGCTTCTGTCTCACATAGTACTGTGCCTTTGACAAGTCAGTGCCAGGTTATCAGAGGCACATAGGACTGTGCCTTTGACAAGTCAGTGCCACGTTATCAGAGGCATGGTTCCCCATGCCAAAGCGACATATGTGCCTTGCTAAATTACAGTAACCCATGCCTCATTGAACGATGCAAGACGAAATATTGTTGGATGCGCCTCGCTAGCAGCACATTTCTTTGAAATATAAAATATTCAGGATATCAATATTTGATGTGCGTAGACCATCACACACCCTCCGAGAGATTGCAAAAAAATGAGATACATGCCTTTAGTCAAGTAACCATGTCCAAGCATAAACTTATACTAGACGAGTATACTTTGCAATGTTTCGGAAGAAGGCAACTGTTAGTGATCATTCTTCGAGGATTGCCTTGATCATCAGGAGGTCATCACTGTTCGCAAACCCTTGCCCCAAAAGATCACAGATGACGCTTTGCATCTTGCTTCTATTCTCCTTCAGCTTATGCACCTCCTCCTTCAGAAAATCCCTGTCCAGCTTAATATCACCCTTGTCGTCCTTAAGATTATGAATGGCACTTGTGAGAGACCTCTGAATGCGCTTGACATCTTTATCAAAGATACCCATCTGCTTCTTCTGCATGTCAATCTTCATGGTAGTTAAATTACTTCTCTCCACAGCTGCAACAAAATTCTCGAGCTTAAGGTTCACTTGTTCAATAAGCCTGCTTATAGCTTCATCATTTGCTTGCAACATTCCCCAGAGCTTGAGTAGGCACGTCTGCATAATGACAGGCCATGGGCGGTCAACCCAATTGACGACTCCACAGTTCACGCCTCTCTGCGAACAAAAAGGAACAAAACAAACAGAGACTATTAATACAGTGCTGCATGAGCTCTGGAATATAATAAAGTCCACATATACTTGCTTTATAACCTCATTCAACTAACTATGAACCGTGTTTGTGTAACGTGGTGTGTCAATGGTTAGGTACCCACAACACTAATTATGGTACTTCGCCCACCCTGTCCGCAGAGTTATTTCATGACTGTACTTAGTTTCTTTTAAGCCAGCTTGAATTAATCTGGAGCTACATCTGCAGTCAAGTTATTTAGAGATTTTTTTGAAGAATATACTGACCATTAAAAAGAAGTCCTATTTGTAAACAAACACGAGAGTGTCTAGATCACTTCTTTTGTTTTCAGTGATGTAAAATAATTAGTGACCTCTACCCTTTTATGCAAAGTAAAAGGACTACACAATGTTTTCTACAATTAACCGGAAAACGCGAGAAGAATTAACTCTTGTTTGGAAGACTACAAGTCCTATATACAAACAGTTTGATTCAATAAGAAAGTAGATCAGATTTTCGAAAGTGACTAACTTTCATAGCATAGCCGTAGAACCTCCTCCCCGTGTCACTTCCTTCAAAAGCCACACACCTGAGAGGCTTGGTATCGTGGAGAATGCAGTAGAGAGGACGGTCGAGCTCTTTGCCACAGAAATCATGGTACTGGATGGTATCAGGGTTCTCCTACAAGGACACATGAATGTTTATAGCTCAGATCTTTTGTTTGGAAAACAAATCCCAGTTCAACGCTCCGCATGTAGCAGGAAATCACCTACATAGAAATCAAAATCCAGCTCAAGGAAGTTCAGGCCTTCCTTCCTCCCCTCTTGTCCGAACTTTTATGTCGACATGGCCCGGAGGATGTGAGAAGATGCGATGCCGTAGGCAGCGTCGAATTTGAGAGAGGAGAGAGAGAGGGGGGAGAGAGAGAGGGGGGTGTGGGGCGAGAGATACAGTGAGAGAGTGAGAGGACTTCGACATGGTCCGGCTCGACCAAATACTCCACCTACTCGCCAGACCCACCAACAACCACCCACCTCCCCCGTCCCCCCTTTTTTTTACATTTTTTGCGCTGGGATGGTAAGGAGCTACTTACTATTGTCAGTACTAGTTTCAGCTTTGGCGAGCGAGTACAAAAAATTACTTCCCTCTCCATAATTACTCCGTAAATACATCGTTTTGTTCGTCTTCTCTTCCGAGTCACTTGCTCTTCCGCTACCCATCTTCTCTGGTTCCTTCCGTCTTTCCTACTTCGTCTTCCCCACTCTACAGTCCACATAGATGGATCTACGATTCGCCCACTTACTCTGAAATACAGTAAGTTTTTTCCCCTCTGCTTAATACTTACGCGTTGTGCACTGTGTTTTTTAGATGGATTCTTGTTTTATGTTACCCTTTTAATTTTAGTTTTTGTGTTAATATCTTACCTCTTTTAAGAGGTTCTACAGGTGAATAATCTTGGAGGGTAGCAGTTGATTTTTTTCCAGTTAGTTCGCTGCAAGCTTGTAGATTTGAGAAGGTCTGTGCGTGTTTTTTCATTTTTTTTACAGAGACACTAAAGCATCATTCGTTCCGCTCTATCTTACTAGTTGAAACAAGTGTGTATCAGTGATATACAGTCCTCTAATTCTTTGTGCCATTAGCGGAGTGTTGAAACATTTTTTTAATAATTAATGAACCCGAATCTTATATATTGTTACACCTCGCAACCAAAGATGGCGTGTGATGTTTGCAGGAACCTCAACTGTCCCGGTGTTGAATCTAATGTTGCGCAATCTTTCTTGATTGTGTCCTTGCCTCGTTGTTATGAGTCATGCCTGGTAAGTTATCTTTATTCCGCAGTCAGCAACCACATGTATTCCTTTCGGAGCTAACTATACTCCACATGCTTGTTTTTATTTTATGGGCCTTGATGTAATCTAATTAGAAGTTCAATTGTTTTGTATAGGTTTAATTAAATGTCATAGATGGTGCCCGTGCCCATGCTTGAAAGCCATGAAATTTCAAGGAAAAAAACACTTTCATGCATTTTTTTCTTCTGAAAATCAGTAAAATATTTGTTTACCTATGTCTCAGTTTTACTTTTATGCAGTATGTCCCATGCTACTACCGGAACCAGGTCCTTCCTTTGATCTCTTTATGGAAAGATGAAGCTTTCGAGGATGGTTCTGAAGACGAAGATTTTGACCTTGTTTTCGGCACCGCTGAGGAATTGTCTTACAAGATTAAGTTTACAGATTGCAACCACAGGTCTAAGTTTCATGGACCTGGATGGGAAAAGTTGATACGTGACTATTATCTGTTTTATGGTGATATTATAAAACTGGATTTGCAAGCAGATGATTTCTTGTTTCCGATTGACTTGATGTTGAGTGAATCTCGAGGAGGTCACAAAGCGTTTCCCTAACCTTCCGTTGGTACGTTCTGATCGCTTATCAATATTTGTTCTGGTTTAACATTTATCTATTATAATTTTACTGTGGCGTGCCGTTCATATCTATGTGCTTAATCTTTGCGATATAATGTATTAAATCTTTCTTTGTACTCACAATGTAGTTTAAAACTGTAATTTCCCTTTTAAAAGCCAATATTCGTTTATTTTAGTTTTAAATGATGTATTCATTGCTTCACACATAGTGGCTAATACATGGTTGTATTTATTTAGCCCTCGAAGGCCTCAGTTTATCGGAAAGGAGCTACATAGATGAGACAATCTACACCCGGGGCATAAAACTTTCCTATATCGACATGGCTTGCATGATTAAACTAGTCCTAAATGCTAAACGCATCCCTGCCATTACCTTTGTGCACCGTCTATGTTTCACCAATGTTCACACATACCGTTTGGTACATTGTTGTTTCTTTCTCTAAACCACAATCAACATGCGTGTCTTCGTAATCTAATGCTAGAATAATTTGTTATTGTACAGAAAATCCCAACTATTGTTACCAATGATCTTAGGATGAAGCTTGGATTTTTACCTCTCAAGGGCACCATCAGGCTTGTTCATATTTTCAGCAGCATTGATTTGCCTGGCACCTACTGTATACACAAAGATGGAAGGATGGCGATCACCGGGATTTCTGCTTTTGCAAATGCAGCCAGGCTGACAGCCGATTGTGTTGTACTCATCAGTATCAAGTGGCACACTGTGCGCGGGGAGGACTCGCTCTCACTTGTGATCACCGGTCTTTAAACCACATAAATTTGAACTACTATGGTATTAAGTTAAGTATTGTACGTGTGTTATTTCAAACTATGAGTGTAGTTGAAATCCTCGTAGTACATACCTAATAGAACCTATCAGTTGAAATTCTTATTCAGACTATGGTACTGAAAGCAGATGCGATCCTAAACGTGGTTGTTGTCGCTGTTATCGTTGTTCTAGTTGTTGTTGTTGTTCTTGTGGATGTGTCTCTTGGTTCGACATGTTTGCTCAGAGAGGCACTTGAACCCAGTGCAGGTTCAGTGATGTGTTAAGAAGACTCATGGTCATGCCTTTGTGCTTTGATTAACTTAGCTGACTTTGTGCAGTAAGAGAGGCACAACCGTGAAGTTAGTGAAGGCACGGTCATGTAGTATAAGAGGGTACAGTCGCCCCTCCCAGTTGTCATTACTTCAGCTGAGTCGTGTCCTCAGATCGGCACATTGGTCGAGCAAGCGGTGCGGTCGTGCGTCCCATCTCAAAAAGAAGAGCTGCGATTGTGCATCCGTGTTCAGTATAAACGTACGAAACGTGACGCTCCGACAGACCCAACCATGCCCTCATGAAATTCATGTCCGTGCCTCTTCTTCTGAACGTCTCAACAGAATCATTTCGAACACAAATACAGGATACCATGTCGTACCTTCCTGGGACCCATGACCATGCGCAGAATATACCACACCAACATCTCTCTAATAGGCCATTCCATGCCTGACAGAGTAAATAGTGGGTGTTCACCATGACTTCGAACCAAACTGTGCCTTTCTCCGATTAACGCCCATGCCTCTCCATCTGATCGAGTCGGCGGAATTATTCTAAAACCAAACACAGACGAGCGTGACTCTACATAATACCACACCAAGCCTATGCCTCTCGACTCACTATGCCTCATAGAGTATATAGAGTCACACTCGCCCATGTTTCGAAACAATGAACAGTGGGTGCTCACTGTTGAAGCTGACCGGCCATGCCTCTCCGTCTGAATGAGTCGACAGAAGCAATCGAAACCGAAACACGGGTGAGTGTGACTCTGTATAAAACAGTGCCATGCCTTTGTGGGCCGCACAATAGTGCCTGTGACCCGAAATATCGCAGAGAGGCACGAAAGCCCATGCGTTTATGAGTACAAGTCATGACGCTACCTGGTACAAAAACATGGCAATACGAACTTCAGGTCCCTGTTTTGCTTGAAAAACGTGGGATCGTGATGTGCGTTCTTTGCTTGAAAAATGTGCCTTCTACATCCACGCGTCAGTGCGCCTAACAACAAAGGAACGAACCCTTACGATGCCTTTGTGGGCTGAACGGCCGTGCCTCTCCGTCTGATCGAGTTGACGGAATTATTCGGAACACAAACACACGGGAGCGTGACTCTATATTATACGGAAGCATGCCTTTTAGCGCCGCACGCCCATTGAGGGAGTCCTGGATTAGGGGGTGTCCGGATAACCAGACTATAACCTTTGGCCGGACTCCTGGACTATGAAGATACAAGATTGAAGACTTCGTCCCTTGTCCGGATGGGACTTTCTTTGGCGTGGAAGGCAAGCTTGGCGATACGGATATGTAGATCTCCTCCCATTGTAACCGACTCTGTGTAACCCCAGCCCTCTCCGGTGTCTATATAAACTGGAGGGTTTTAGTCTGTAGGACGAACAACAATCATACCATAGGCTAGCTTCTAGGGTTTAGCCTCTCTGATCTCGTGGTAGATCTACTCTTGTACTACCCATATCATCAATATTAATCAAGTAGGAGTAGGGTTTTACCTACGTCGAGAGGGCCCGAACCTGGGTCAAAACATCGTGTCCCTTGTATCCTGTTACCATCCGCCTAGACGCACAGTTCGGGACCCCCTACCCGAGATCCGCCGGTTTTGACACCGACATTGGTGCTTTCATTAAGAGTTCCTCTGTGTCGTCATCGTTAGGCCCGATGGCTCCTCCGATCATCAACAACGACGCGGTCCGGGGTGAGACTTTTCTCCCTGGACAGATCTTCGTATTCGGAGGCTTTGCACTGCGGGCCAACTCACTTGGCCATCTAGAGCAGATCAAGAGCTACGCCCCTGGCCATCAGGTCAGATTTGGAAGTTTGAACTACATGGCTGACATCCGCGGAGACTTGATCTTCGATGGATTCGAGCCACAGTCGGGCGCGCCGCACTGTCACGATGGGCATGATCTAGCTCTGCCGCCGAACAGTGCCCAGTAGGCCGCCCCAGTGTTCGCTCTGACCCTTAGCTCGGAGCCGACTGCGCCAATCGAGGGCGGGTGGCTGGACACCGCCTCGGGGGCTGCAATCTATACGGCAATCGAGCCGAACACCAGCCCTGTCCTTTACGAAGCTCGTGACTCCAAGGTGCCGGACTCCTTTCCGGACTCCGAACCTTCCGCGCCCCTGCCGATCGAACCCGATTGGCGCCGATCATGGAGTTCACCGCCGCGGACATCTTTTGGCACTCGCCCTTCAGCGACATTCTGAATTCACTAAAGTCTCTCTCTTTATCTAGAGAGCCCTAGGCGGACTATGGTCAGCGAGGTTGGGATGTGGGCAACGAAGAAATTCAAAGCCCACCCACCACCCACTTCGTAGCCACTATCGGTGATTTAATCGATATGCTTGACTTCGACTCTGAAGACGTCGATGGTATGGACGATGATGTAGGAGACGAACAGGAACCAGCACCTATAGGGCACTGGACAACCACCTCATCTCATGATGTATACATGGTGGACACACCTAAAAGAAAAGACGACGAGGAGCAAAGGGACGCAACAAGGGATCGTTCCCTCGAAAGCAGTCAAAGCGGCGGCGTAAGAGCCTCCCCAAACCCCACCTCGACAGAAACAACAGCCATACAGACCCAGCCATAGAGCAGGGCGAACCGGCGGACGACGGACATGCCATTGAGCAACCGTCCGAATAGGGCAACTTGGGTAAACGAACCGAACAACCCGTCCCCGGCGAAGATAATAGTCCGGATGACCTCACGCCAGACAAGTTGCTGGAGCAGAAGAACCTCCACAAAAGGATCGTCGCCACTGCGCGCAGCCTGAAAAAGCAGAAGCGGAAGCTCAAAACAGCGGAAGATGCACTCAGAATCAGACGGGGCAATGTACTCAACACCGCAGACAAATACGGTGACAGTCGCCACACAAAGAGCTATCCGAAGCAAAAATTACTGCCGGAATTTGATGAGGAGGCCTTAGAGCCCCCGCAATCAAAAAATATGGAAGCCACCCGGTCGGATAAACAACCCCATGGCCAACATAGAGAGGCAAATGGCGCCGCACACAAGCCGACACGCGGTCCGCACGAGGATTCGCATCAAAAAGACGACCCAGCCAGATCTATCTACGGGCCGAGAAAGCAAGCTCTAGTAAGCAATGCAACGCAACAAGTATCCAAACATCACGACACACCCAAATATAGGGGTGCCGCACACCCCCTATGTTTCACCGATGAGGTGCTGGACCATGAATTTCTGGCGGGATTCAAGCCCGTAAAGATAGAGGCATATGACGGAACAACAGACCCTGGAGTCTGGATTGAGGATTATATCCTCCACATACGCATGGCTAGAGGAGATGACCTCCACACCATAAAATACTTACCCCTCAAGCTCAAAGGGCCAGCCCAGCATTGGCTTAAAAGCCTTCCCGAAAACACCATCGGAAGTTGGGAATAGCTCGAGGATGCTTTTCGGGCAAATTTTCAAGGGACCTATGTCCGACCTCCGGATACAAACGATCTAAGTCATATAACTCAACAACCCGGAGAGTCAGCCCTGAAACTCTGGAACAGATTTCTTACTAAAAAGAACCAGATAGTCGACTGTCCGGACGCCGAAGCCTTAGCAGCTTTCAAAGACAGTGTTCGAGACGAATGGCTTGCCAGACACCTCGGCCAAGAAAAGCCAAGAACAATGGCCGCATTAACAAGCCTCATGACCCGCTTTTGCGCAGGAGAGGATAGCTGGTTGGCAAGAAGCAGTACCAGCAACCCAAGTACATCCGAAGTCAGGGATGGAAACGGGAAACCGCGACGTAGCAAGTACCAGCGCCGAACCAAGGGAAACAGCCCGAAGAGCGTGGCAGTCAACGCCGGATTCAAAAGCTCTCGGCAGAATCAGAAAAAGCTGCCCTTCAAGGATAACAGGGACGAGCTATCTAACCTAAACAAAATCTTGAACAAAACCTGCCAAATCCATAGTACTCCCGGGAAGCCTACAAACCATACCCACAGATATTGTTGGGTCTTCAAGCAATCCGGTAAACTCAACGCCAAACACAAGGGGCTCAACATACCAAGCGAGGACGACGACGAACCCCACAAGCAAAGCACTGGAGAACAAAAGAAGTTCCCACAAGAAGTCAAAATAGTAAACTCACTTCACCGTACAAAAGGGAAAAACAGAGTGGCGCCTATAGAGATACACGCCATACGGCCTATCCCAGAGGAGTCCCGCCACTGGTTGTTACAACCAATCACCTTCGACCATCAAGATTACTCTAGAAGTATCCGGAACGCAGGCTGGACTGCCTTGGTATTATATCCGATAATTGACGGACTCCACTTTACACAAGTCCTAATGGATGGCGGCAGTGATCTAAACCAGCTATACCAGGACACAATCCGCAAAATGGGGATAAACCCAACAAAAATTCGCCATGGCAACACTTCCTTTCAAGGGGGAACGCCAGGCCCAGATACCCATTGCACGGGTTCTCTCCTGCTAGAAGTTATGTTCGGCTTCCCCGACAACTCCACCGCGAAAAGCTAACCTTTCACATCGCCCCATTTACAAGTAGCTATCAAGCACTACTGGGTCGCGAAGCTTTCGCCCCCTTTAACGCAATACCGCATTATGCATCCCTTACGCTTTAAATGCCCGGTCCGCGAGGCATCATCTCATTAAAGGGAAATATCGAGTGTTCCTCGAGCACGGAAGACTGTGCGGCTGCCTTGACAGCCACACACTAAACCAGCTCCACTAGTCAAAGCACCTAAACAGGTCGTTCAGACCCCGGACATGGCTAGATGAGTCCGGCGTAAACATACAAAGGCTTACTAGCTGCATACCCCCGTACAAGGGGCTCCGCGCGTATACAACAAGAGACAATAAAGCTCAATTCTACCCATTTTCTGAATTATACTTTGTTTATTTAATATAACATAGATTTTCACACGATTGTTTTCAACTAAGTTCCTCTCTTTTTACAGATGAACACCGTGCTACACCCGTCCAGGATACGGCACAACAGAGACATAGGCGCAGACATGCAGTAGGGACCCATTCCAAGGATTCTTTTCAGATTAAGACCCTGCGTAAACCTTTTTTACTGTCTCCTATTGATAACATCCCCCGGTTTCTTGTTATAACCGAGGAATAGGCTGGCGTCTTGGCATGTTGCCACGTCAGAATTTTGCGCGTACCTGGACACCAAGGGCTTCTTACCAAGGGCGTTGTCCAGCCCGTTTTCATAAAGATCGAATACCTTAGGGAGTGTTCAGCGTCGCGAGTTTGGCCTTATATGCATCAGCTCCGAATCATGTCTTTGGTCAAATGTTGGGTTTGCCCGGCTCCTGTGTTTTGCTGCCTTATGTTCCACTCCATCGGCTAAGGCGGCACCAGGAGAACTACTACGATTGTGCCCCGGTTCGGCCAGGCGAGCACCTCAGTAGAGAAAGCTAAAAACTGACTGTCATGATATAGCGTGAGACTGGTCAACCACTCGATGACCCGCCGGAATCTTTAGGATTCCTCCGCATTAACGAAGGGCCGCTTCCCGGTCAAGCACACACGCGCCCCGAATTCGGGTGAGCGCGGTGCCCCTAGGGGCGAAATAGTAGCCCCACTGTCAAACTCATATGGTTAAGTGAAAGTGATAAAGCATTATAGTCAGGTTGCCTAGTTTGCTGCGCTATCACCTCCTTTATAGCACCAAGACGTTGGATCAAGTGTGAAAATGTGCCTTTTGCGAACACCCCCGCATTATATGCGTGGGGGCTGAAGCCGAAGACTTCCATCTTTCAGGTTATATACACATATATGTTAACGGCTGCACAGGAGGTATTCTAATTCTTGAAAGCACAAGTATAAAAAGCTTCTATATTCTATCGAAACATTGTTTTACAATAATACACGTTATTCGAACATAACATCCTTCGAGCACTGCGTCTTATTAAATGAGCGCCCTGCAGAACTTCCTGAAAATAATGCTCGGCAGGTACTCGACTTTCGTCCGAATCTTGGGATGCAATAGCACTGGCCTCCATCTCCGCCCAGTATGTCTTGACACGGGCAAGAGCCATCTACGCACTCTCTGTGCACGCTGACCTCTTCACTGCATTCTTATGCGGCACCGCACCAAGGAGCTGCTGCACCAAGCTAAAATAACTCTTCGGCTCGGGCCTTTTTCGCCACAGATGACTCATGACATACTGCATGGCGAGTCCAGATAATCTATTCAGCTCCGCCCATGCGGCCAAACGATCGGCTAACGGAAGTGGGTGCTCTGGATTGTGGAACTGCGACCAAAAAAGCTTTTCCACTTCATGGTCATTTTGATCATGGAAGTGTTCGACCGCGTCCGTGGCACTCACCGCCAAGTCCAGATAAGTGTTCGCCGCACTCCACTGCCGGTCCAACGGAGCGTATTTAGAATCCCCGAACTTCATCCGCAGCATAAAGGGCTTTCCAGCCGTGATATCTTCGGCCTGACGTAGCTCCTCCTTCATAGCTCTCATCGCAGAGCGAGTATCCTTGGCCTCAGTAATGACCTTCTCTAGGTCCTTCTGTGCCACCCGATCTTCTTTTTCAAGAAGCTTGCAGCGGTCGGTAGCCTTCTTCAACTTTACAACCATCTCGGCCATTTCCTTCTTGCTTTGGCAGTGAGCATCCTGTTCGGCTTTCAGCTCTTCAGCCGCCTTTAAGGCAGCCGCATCGCTTTTCCTGGCCTGCTCCTTGGCTCGGGCAAGTTCCGCCCAAAGGTTCTCTATGGCAGCGGCACCATCTGCATCAAGCACACATGTTGTAAGGTACGGGCGTCAAGCTCCACTTACCCGGTGTCTTTGGAGAAATTACATACCTTGTGCCTCGTCCAACCGCTTGTTGACAAGCGCGATGTCGGCATCTGCCACGTCAAGTTGCCGCTTTAGTTCGGCAAATTCATCAGTCCGGCTAACCACCGGACACTTCGCCACCTACATAGGAAAGGCGACATATCATACCTGGGATTACGATCCTCGGCGCGTCATCATTTTTGACAACGCACCGAGTCTCAGGGGCTACTATCTATACAGGGCGCATCTTATATATGCGGATCTGTCAAAAGGTACATCATTTTGCATACCTCAAAACCTGTCAGTAAACTCCTGACGGCCTCGTACAACCCGCTCTCCATGGATGAAATCCTTCCCATCACCATATCCATCAACACACGGTGTTGTTATGAGATAGATAATCGCCCGAGCAGATCCTTCAGCTCCTCTGACCGTGCACCGGGCGGTGCCGGACTCGTCCGATGGCCTTTTTCGACGACCGGACACGGAGGGCCTTGGGGAGCCATACGACTGCCTTCCGGCCCTGCCGGACTCAGAGAAACTCTCCGTGAAGACACTTCAGGGTCGCCCGCCTTGCAAGGCGGTACGGCAGGGGGAGGCATTCCGCTCTCCATCATCTCCGGACGAAAATCCCCGGAAGATGAGCTCTGCTGAGAAGGGCTAAGGTCCGAACTACAAGGCAAAATTTTGGTTATCTTCCTCAGAAACGAACAGGGATGTCTCTCATTTTAAACCCCCTTCTTTACTTACGGCTCGGTGGAGAGCTGATCCCCTTGGGGGCGCAATGCGATCGAGGCGCCCCCCGGCGCCGGACCCTCTGACAAAGATTTCTTCCCCCCGCTTTGAGACCAGGGCCTCCGGGTCTTCAGGGCCGGTCCTCTTCTTCCCCTGGTTAGAGGAATTCTCGATTCCTCCTTTCCTGATAGCCTCCTTCGGGGAGGCGGTAGCTTCCTTGTTCCCCTCTTCGCCTTCTTCCAAAGGTGCAACCGCCAGCATCCTGGTTAACACGGGATCCGGCGTAGTCTCAGGGAGGGGGGACGGACACCTGATTAGCTTTGCTTTCGCTATCCACTCCTGTTTAAGGGACAGCTCTTTTAAGGGCAATTTTATGATAAATATACGGATAGCGTGTCCGGGTACAGGGCTACTTACTTGAGTATCCGGGCGATTACAGCTCAGACCTGCGTCCTCGGACAAGTCCAGACACATTGCTTGTGATCCGAAGAACAATTTGTACATCTCCATGGGCGTCACGCCCACAAAATGTTGGAGGGCTCGTGGTCCTTCCGGATTAAACTCCCACAGGCGGAGGGGGCGGCGTTTGCAGGGCAGGATGCGGTGGATCAACATAACCTGCATCACTACGGTCAGATTGATATCTCTTTCTAGGAGATCTCGAACGTGGCCCTGCAACAAGGGCACGTCCTTGGACGACCCCCAGTTAAGCCTTTATTGACCCATGACGCTAGCTGTGGTGGGGGACCCGTGCGAAAGGCAGGTGGCGCCACCCATTTGGTGCCCCTGGGAGCTATGATATAAAACCACTCTCGTTGCCATAAGCTGAACTCCTCTTGAAAAGAGATCTCGTGCCATGGAGCGTCGGCATTCTTGCTTATAACAGCACCTCTGCACTCTGCATGCTGCCCTTCGATCATCTTCGGCTCTACTTTGAAGGTCTTAAGCCACAATCCGAAGTGAGGAGTAATACGGAGGAAGGCCTCGCACACGATAATGAACGAAGAGATATGGAGGATGGACTCCGGAGCTAAGTCGTGAAATTCCAGCCCGTAATAAAACATGAGCCCCCTCACGAATGGGTCCGTCGGGAAGCCTAGCCCCCGAAGAAAGTGAGACGCGAACACCATGCTCTCACCAGGCTTGGGAGTGGGAATAACCTGCCCTTGAGCAGGCAGCCTGTGCGAGATTTTGCCGGTTAGATACATGGCATCTCTTAGCTTTCACATGTCTTCTTCCGTAACGGAGGAAGGCATCCACCGGCCTTGAAGGTCAGGGCCGGACATCATCGAAGGTCCGAAGCGCCTGAATCTGGAGCTTTGGGTGTTGGAACTCAAGGCGAGAGGCGGATTTGATTGAAGATTGAGAGAAAGGAGTCGAGCCTTGGTCTCTTTATAAAGAGGTTGAATACCAAGAGCCCTCCCCGTGACCGTTTGGGACTCGCCTTCGTTTGAGAAGACATACCAACAGGCATGATTGGGTTACCCACGCCCATATTGATGAGAATCCCGGAATAAGGGGACACGATCTCTGCATTGACAAGACGTGCCAAGGAAACCGCCTCGATAAACGCGCTGAGGAGGGATAGTAAAACGGTTCGAATAAAGGCTTGGCCATGGCGTGATGTCACACTGCGGAATACGTCAGCAGATTAGATTTGTACAAATATTATTCTCTCTACGGTGGTATGTGGAACTTGTTTTGCAGAGCCGGACACTATCCTTGTGTTCAAAATCTTCTATGAAGTATTCGGAGGAGGAACCCGCCTTGCAATGCCGAAGACAATCAACACGCCGGACTCGTCGTCATTGAAGCCTGGTTCAGGGGCTACTGAGGGAGTCCTGGATTAGGGGGTGTCCGGATGACCGGACTATAACCTTTGGCCGGACTCCTGGACTATGAAGATACAAGATTGAAGACTTCATCCCGTGTCCGGATGGGACTTTCCTTGGCGTGGAAGGCAAGCTTGGCGATACGGATATGTAGATCTCCTCCCATTGTAACCGACTCTGTGTAACCTAGCCCTCTCTGGTGTCTATATAAACCGGAGGGTTTTAGTCTGTAGGACGAACAACAATCATACCATAGGCTAGCTTCTAGGGTTTAGCCTCTCTGATCTCGTGGTAGATCTACTCTTATACTACCCATATCATCAATATTAATCAAGCAGGAGTAGGGTTTTACCTCCATCGAGAGGGCCCGAACCTGGGTAAAAACATCATGTCCCTTGTCTCCTGTTACCATCCGCCTAGACGCACAGTTCGGGATCCCCTACCCGAGATCCGCCGGTTTTGACACCGACACCCGTGCATGTGACCCTTAACACTGACACAAGTCATGTCGCTACCTGGTACAGAACCGTGGTTGTATTCACTTCACGCCCATGCTTCTAATAAAAGAAGCGCCACGCAACTCATCACGAAGTCGTAGCTTTTAAAAACTAGGAGCTTAAGCTTTTAAACACCTCCACTGTCGAACCAGCAACTCGCAAAGTAAACTTTTAGCGTTAACATCTAAAACCATTCCGCTTTGTTTCCATAATAAACGTACGAAACGTGACGCGCCGACAGACCCAACCATGCCCTCATGGCATTCATGTCCGTGCCTCTTCTTCTGAACGTCTCAACGAAATCATTTCGAACACAAATACAGGATACCATGCCGTGCCTTCCAGGGATCCATGACTGTGTGAAGAATATACCAAACCAGCGTCTCTCGAGTAGGCCATTCCGTGCCTCACAGAGTAAATAGTGGGTGTTCACCATGACTTCAAACCAAACTGTGCCTTTCTGCGATGAACGCCCGCGCCTCTCCATCTGATCAAGTCGACGGAATTATTCTAAAACCAAACACAAACGAGCGTGACTCTACATAATACCACACCATGCCTATGCCTCTCGACTCACTGTGCCTCACAGAGTATGCAGAGTCACACTCGTCCGTGTTCCTATCGAAACAGTGAACAGTGGGTGCTCACTGTTGAAGCTGGCCGGTCGTGCCTCTCCGTCTGAACGAGTCGACAGAAGCAATCAAAATAGAAGCACGGGCGAGTGTGAGTCTGTATAAAACAGTGGCATGCCTTTGTGGGCTGCACGACAGTGCCTGTGACCCGAAATATCGCAGATAGGCGCGAAAGCCCACGCGTTTATGAGTACAAGTCATGATGCTACCTGGTACAAAAACGTGGCAATACGAACTTCAGGTCCGTGTTTTGCTTGAAAAACATGGGATCATGATGTACGTTCTTTGCTTGAAAAACATGCCTTCTACATCCACGCGTCTGTGCGCCTAACAACAAAGGAACGAACCCTGACGGTGCCTTTGTGGGCTGAATGGTTGTGCCTCTCCGTCTAATCGAGTCGATGGAATTATTCGGAACACAAACACACGGGAGCATGACTCTATAGTATACGGTAGCATGCCTTTTAGCGCCGCACGCCCGTGCCTGTGACCCTTAAGACTGCCACAAGTCATGTCGCTGCCCGGTACAGAACCGTGGCTGTATTCACTTCACGCTCGTGCTTCAAATAAAATAAGCGCCACACAACTCAACACCAAGCCGTGGCTTTTAAAAACAAGGAGCTTACGCTTTTAAACACCTCGACTGTCGAACCGGACACTTGCAAAGTAAACTTTTAGCATTAACATCTAAACCCATTCCGCTTTGTTTCCATTATAAACGTATGAAATGTGACGCTCCGACAAACCCAACCATGCCCTCATGGCATTCATGTCCGTGCCTCATGTCGAACACAAATACAGGATATCATGGCGTGCCTTCCTGGGACCCATGACCGTGCGCAGAATATACCACACCAGCATCTCTTGAATAGGCCATTCCATGCCTCACAGAGTAAACAGTGGGTGTTCACCATGACTTCAAACCAAACTATGCCTTTCTGCGATTAACGCCCTTGCCTCTCCATCTGATCGAGACTCGACGGAATTATTCTGAAACCAAACACAGACGAGCGTGACTCTACATAATACCACACCAAGCCTATGCCTCTCAACTCACTCGCCCATGTTTCTGTTGAAACAGTGAACAGTGGGTGCTCACTGTTGAAGCTGAACGGTCGTGCCTCTCCGTCTGAACGAGTCGACAGAACAATCGAAACCGAAACACGGGCGAGTGTGACTCTGTATGAAACAGTGCCATGCCTTTGTGGGCCGCACGAGAGTGCCTGTGACCCGAAATATCGCAGAGAGGCACGAAAGTCCACGCGTTTATGAGTACAAGTGCGTCAATCCAATGGAGGCATGGAGTCCGACTTGTTGCCACTGTCCGATGTCACTGTTCTCGGAGCGACATCACAAAAACATACTACTTTTTTCTGATAACTGGTGTTTTGCAACACCTGCGTCCTCCAAACCGTCTTTCCAGTTCCACCGCACCCGTCGCTCCTATATGGAGTCCGATGCATCTCGTACCAAGAGGGCAAGGCTCGTGCCACCGACGACGCATTCTGCTGGGTGTTTGGCGGTACCGGTGGGGACCGGTGAGGGTCTGCCCACCGGATCCGCGGAGCACAGGAAAAAACTCGTCCCGGCCGCATCAGCGATCTCCCGGACGTTATCCTAGGTGAGATCATCTCTCGTCTCCCCATCAGGGATAGCACTCGTACTCGCATCCTCGCTCGTCGATGGCGTCCTTTATGGCCCACCGCTCCTCTGAATCTCGACTGCCGTGAGATCCCCGCCGCTCGTCTTTTTAAGCCTCTAGAAACAGTTCATATCGAGAAAATCTCTGTGGCGCCTCCTACCTGGGAGCTCGCCCGTGACAGGCACTTTAGAACTTGGTGCCCTCACAAATCTGGCACTGACGATACGACCCTTCCGGAAGCCATCCTCTCCGCCCATGGGGGCGCAGTTCATCGTCTCTGCATACCGGCGTGCTACCTCCAGTCCAGACCCTCCGCCGTCGATGCCTGGCTGAAATCATCCAAACTGAACAATCTCGAGGTGCTCGAGTTCTATTACACGTTCCCAGATTTCGTGAGAGAGTGTGTCGTACAACCACTCACACAACCATCATCCGCGCCTTTTGCACCGGCATCCTTCTCTCGCTTTGCATCCTCCCTACACGCCGCCACCTTTGCTCTTTGCCAAATACCATACAGTTACGTTCAAGCTCTTAAACTACCACTGCTCAAGAGACTTTCACTTGTGGACATTGTTATATCAGACATCTCGCTTGAAATCATCATCCACTCTAGTTGCCCCGCACTCCGGTGCCTTCTGCTTACTTGGAATATGGAAAGCCGTTGCATACGAATAAACTCATGTAACCTTGTAAGCATTGGAATTTGATGTGGACATGGCGAACATGTTATCGAGGATGCGCCGTCACTTCAACGGTTGCTTCACGATATTATCAGCAGCAACTTGTAGATAACTGTCATGTCTGCACCTAAACTGGAGACTGTGGGAAAATTCCATGATTTTTTCTCTGAATCCAAGGTCACACGTAACCCTACAGTTATCCAGGTACCTAGTTTTCAGCAGCATTTGTCCAAGTAAACAAATTTCATATAATAGAACATTTTGTTCAATTTTTAAAATCGTTGTGCGTGCACCATACAGGGTTTGCCGGTAGTGCGCCTGTCAACAGTGCTTCAAACGGTCAAGACTTTGCTCGTCAAGGTGTGTTTTGAAGTGGACATGGCCGTTTCCCTAATGCAATGCTTTCGAAGCCTTGAGAACTTGTTTATCGAGGTGATGATTCTCACACACATTGAAAACCCATAACATGCACACTATACTACTTCTACTGTATCTCTGTTTTTAGAGCTTAAGTATTTTCATTCTTCATGTACATGGCGTCGTAAGCACCAACCGTTTGTCAAACGAGATGACTTTCGTTTGAAGACAGTAATGCTAGATGACTATGAACCCTGCTTGGTAAACATTGAATTTGTGAGATTCTTTGTTCTGAATGCAAGCAAGCTTGAGACCATGAGGCTTAACTACCGTTTCGACCAAGACTTCACGGAAGAATTTTACGAAAAGCATCAAAAGGATCTTCTGTGGCACAAAAAGGCTTCTGAACATGCTCGCCTTATATTGACAGGAGCATGCAAGTACCGGTTATTTTATTTAGAACTCACGCTTGTTGAATACCTGGATTTGACGGACCCATTCAGCTGTGACTGCTGAACACAAAGCTGGAGTAAGTTGTTCAAGGTTGCAGGTTTACATGTTGTTGCGCCCTTTTGAACGTGTGTTTTGTCTAAACACGAACAGACAACACTTGTAGTATTTTGTACCGTCTGCAAGCTTGCCATAACAATCCTTGACCAGAAAGTGTTGTCACTGTGCAAATGAAAGTGTTGTGACTGTGCAAACGTCCGTGTCTTCAAGCACATTGAATGTTTCAGCAGAAAGATTCTGAGTATTTTACCGGCACGGCACTGACTCTTTCTTAGTACAGTACCATGTTCCCACTGATAATGAACTCGTCAGTAGGAACCTTTCCAATACCGAAGCAAGTCCGTGATTCGTAGGCCAATAAAACCATGTGTCTCGTGACATAACGGCTGTTCTTCATCTTGAGTTCAGACTTTCTCTAGAAACTTCACAATCATGATTTTCTAACTGAGTACCATGGAGGTTGGTACACGTACATGTAGAGGCCTTACTTCGGCGCCTTCTGCACACACTCTTATGCACCCAGAGAGGGTTTATGTTGAGCCAGGCCTGGAGAAACGCCACGCCCGTGCATGTAGTGGCTCCCCAACAGTGCCTCTGCCGCCTGCATCTATGTGCCTCACGTCACATAAGCCGTGACTGTTAGGTGCCCGTGGAACCAGACGCCCGCGGGTCTAGAGAGCTCATAATGGTGTCTCTCGAGCAGTGCATTCTCACCACAGTTTTGTATATCCATTTCGGTTGACACTCGTTCCTAAGAGGCTTTATTTCCGTGCCTCCTGTGTTTCAATACACGTGCCCCACATGACACTTGCCGTGACCTTTGTGGTTGCACAAAATACACACCTGTGCCTCCATAGCCGAGTATTTGGATCCATGCCTCTGCCACCATAACTTTGTGCATCCACATGGTTGACAATCGTACATGCCTGTAGAGGCTAGACTTCGGTGCCTCCGGAGCCTGCACCCTTGTACCTCATGTGCCACAAGCAGTGGCTGTTACGTTCCCCTGAACACACCCGGGACGTGGATCCAGAGACTCCACAACCGTGTCTTTTCAACTAAGAGTTCGAAGCCATGCCTCTGCCACCACATTTTTATGCATCCAGGGAGTTGATACCTATGTCTGTAGAGGCTTCAATGGGGTTGGTGCTTGCACAGACTGCAATTAGGTGCCTCGAGCGCCTGCACGCACGTGCCTCACATGGCACTTGCCACCGTGTCGTGGCTCCACACCACCGTGTCTCTATAGACCGCACAACCGTGCATCCTTAACTGAGTATGCCGAACTTTAGCTCTGCCACCAAACTTCTCTTGTATCCGGACGGTTGATAGCCGTGCCTCATGCAAACGCACGTCTGTCGAAGCCATGACTATTCCACCACGTCTGTCGAAATCGTAAAACCCTACCCCTCTTCCTAGATCCACCGCACAGAGAGATGCAACAGAGGTGGCACGAGCTCGGCAATGGAGATGAAGAAGCGTGCCTCTAGCAACAAGAAGACGAGGTTCGCGGCTGTACCCGTGCTCTCTAAGCTCGCTAAGAGGAGCGACCATGGCCCACCCATTGGATCCGAGAACCATGTTGAGTCTCGTCCAGACCGCATCAGCGATCTCCCGGACGCCATCCTTGGCGAGATCATCTTTCGTCTGCCCATAAAGGAAGGCATGCGCACACAAGTGCTCGCATCTCGGTGGCGCCGCATATGGCGCACCGCACCACTCGATATCGACTTCTGTGTGATCCTTGATACTCCTTCTACGAGATCTTTGGAAAAAATTTGTTGCCAAATCATCCACGTTCTCCTGGGCAAGCAACTCATCCAGGAAACATGCGTCGGAACTCAATGCCGACATCTTAGTTGCAACTGTGGCAGAGAATCTGTCGCCGATGGCTTCAGTCTTCCTGTATCTGTCCTCTCCGATCATGAGGGCCCGATTTGCCGCCTCTGCATCCCGACAAGCTACCACCAATGCCAACCTTGTGGCGTCGATGAGTTGTTCCTGTCTCGGAATCTGGACCAACTCCAGGTTTTAGAGTTCTATCATATATTCCAAAATTTCTTCTACACAGGGCCATCAGCATGCAGAATCCCTTCTTCTATGCCGTCGCCACTGGCATCCATCTCTAGATTTCGCTCGTCTCTCCACACCATCACTTTCGCCATGTGCAAACTAGAAGACAATCTAGTAGAAATGCTTTGCCTCCCACTGCTCGGGAGACTTTTGCTGGTGGAGGTTTATATATCGGATGTCTCCTTGTGGAAGTTCATCCTCCACGGTTGCCCTGCCCTGCAGTGCTTGCTTCTTGTTTGCAACAAGAAATTCTCTTGTCTACGAATAAACTCAGCTAGGCTTGTAAGCATTGGCATTCGTTTCGACGGAGGAAAACTGATCATTGAGGATGCGCCTTGCCTCCGGAGACTCCTACATGATTCTGTAGATGCACAACTACAAATAACAGTTGTTTCCGCGCCTGTGTTGGACACACTGGGAAAAATTTCTGAATTTCCCAACGAAATAAATATCGTCATTGGGTCTACAACTATTCAGGTACTGTCTCTGCATGTTACTTTGACCTGCGTTATTCAAAAGCACTTGAGATTCACATCCACGAGCTAATAATATCTTGTTATGTGCTCAATGAAGGGTCTCTGCATAAGTAGCCTACTGATACGTCTCCGTCGTATCTACTTTTCCAAACACGTTTGCCCTTGTTTTGGACTCTAACTTGTATGATTTGAATGGAACTAACCCGGACTGATGTTGTTTTCAGCAGAACTGCCATGGTGTTGTTTTTGTGCAGAAAATAAAGATTCTCAGAATGTCCTGAAACTCCACGGAACACCTTAGAAAAAATAAAGAAAAATCCTTGCAAAAGATGAAGACCAGGGGGCCCACACCCTGTACACGAGGGTGGGGGGCGCCCCCCCCCCTGTGTGCGCCCCTACCTCGTGGGCCCCCTGGTGGCCCTCCGACGCCAACTCCAACTCTATATATTGGCTTTCTGGGAGAAAAAACCAGAGAGAAGAAATCATCGTGTTTTACGATACGGAGCCGCCGCCAAGCCCTAATCTCTCTCAGGAGGGCTGATCTGGAGTCCGTTCGGGGCTCCGGAGAGGGGGATTCGTTTCCGTTGTCATCATCAACCATCCTCCATCACCAATTTCATGATGCTCACCGCCGTGCGTGAGTAATTCCATCGTAGGCTTGCTCGATGGTGATGGGTTGGATAAGATTTATCATGTAATTGAGTTAGTTTTGTTAGGGTTTGATCCCTAGTATCCACTATGTTCTGAGATTGATGTTGCTATGACTTTGCTATGCTTAATGCTTGTCACTAGGGCCCGAGTGCCATGATTTCAGATCTGAACCTATTATGTTTTCATGAATATATGTGAGTTCTTGATCCTATCTTGCAAGTCTATAGTCACCTACTATGTTTATGATCCGGCAACCCCGAAGTGACAATAATCGGACCCACTCCCGGTGATGACCATACTTTGAGGAGTTCATGTATTCACTATGTGCTAATGCTTTGTTCTGGTTCTCTATTAAAAGGAGGCCTTAATATCCCTTAGTTTCCAATAGGACCCTGCTGCCACGGGAGGGTAGGACAAAAGATGTCATGCAAGTTCTTTTCCATAAGCACGTATGACTATACTCGGAATACATGCCTACATTACATCGATGAACTGGAGCTAGTTCTGTGTCACATTATGTTATGACTGTTACATGATGAACCACATCCGGCATAATTATCCATCATTGATCCAGTGCCTACGAGTTTTCCATATACTGGTTCTCGCTTATTTACCTTTTCTGTTGCTACTGTTACAATCACTACAAAATACCAAAAACATTACTTTTGTTGTCTTTACTTTTGTTACCGTTACCACCACTATCATATTACTTTGCTACTAAACACCTTGCTGCAGATACTAAGTTTCCAGGTGCGGTTGAATTGACAACTCAGCTGCTAATACTTGAGAATATTCTTTGGCTCCCCTTGTGTCGAATCAACAAATTTGGGTTGAATACTCTACCCTCAAAAACTGTTGCGATCCCCTATACTTGTGGGTTATCAAGACCTTTTTTGGCGCCGTTGCCGGGGAGCATAGCTCTATTCTTTGAGTCACTTTGATTTATATCTGCTAGACACTATGAAGAACTTGAAAGACGCTAGGACCAAGATTTTACCCTCAACTACGAGGGGAGGTAAGGAACTGCCATCTAGCTCTGCACTAGATTCTCCTTCTGTTATGAGTAAGCTTGCGACACCTAAACCTGCTACTGCTATAAATTCTGATATGTCGCATATTATTGATGATGCCACTTCTGCTATGCATGATACTTATGATGAAACTACTTCCATGCTTGATACTACTGTGCCACTTGGTGAATATCTTGATGAGCAAATTGCTAGGTCTAGAGAAAGAGAAATTATTGAACCTGAACACGATGATGTTAGTGACGATGAACCTGCCTGCTATTCCTGAGAGTTATCTTTTTGATGCTGAATCTTCTACAGCTATTTTTGCTTGCCAGGATAGATATGAACTTAAGAGGTTGCTAATTAAATGGAGTAAAGAATCTCTTAGAGATAGAATGAGACCCGACCTTGCTTTTGCTACTTCACCTATTTGTGTTCCCGATAAGGATTATTATGATTTTTCTGTTGATCCAGATATAATTACGTTGGTTGAATCCGATCCTTTCTATGGTCATGAATCTGAAACTGTTGTGGCACATCTTACTAAGTTGAATGATATAGCTGCCCTGTTTACTAATAATGAGAGATCGCGCTACCTTTATTTACTTAAGATATTTCCGTTCTCAATTAAGGGTGATGCTAAGATATGGTTTAATTCTCTTGATCCTGGTTGTGTGCAAAGTCCCCAGGATATGATTTATTACTTCTCTGCTAAATATTTCCCTGCTCATAAGAAACAAGCTGCTTTGAGGGAAATATACAATTTTGTACAAATTGAAGAAGAGAGTCTCCCACAAGCTTGGGGGAGGCTTCTAAAGTTACTAAATGCTTTGCCTGATCATCCTCTTAAGAAACCTAAAATATTTGATATCTTTTATAATGGACTAACTAATGCTTCCAAAGATTACCTAGATAGTTGTGCTGGTTCTCTTTTCAGGGAAAGAACAGCGGATGATGTTGAAATTCTATTGAATAATATGTTGGCCAATGAAAATAATTGGGCACCTCCCGAGCCACTTCCTAAGCCAGCTCCTGAGCCAACTCCTGGGCCAATTATTGAGCCTATTCCTAAACCAACTCCGAAGAAGAGAGGTGTTCTATTTCTCAGTCCCGAAGATATGCAAGAGGCAAAGAAATCTATGAAAGAAAAAGGTATTAAAGCTGAAGATGTTAAGAATTTACCTCCTATTGAAGAAATACATGGTCTTAATTTACCGCCTGTTGAAGAAGTATATGATCTCAATTACTTATTTACTGAAGAACCTCCCGATATCCCGACAGAGGTAGTAAAGGTAAATTCTCTCTATAGATATGATAAAGCTGAAGTCCCTCCTACTAAAATTGCTAGTCAGTGCTTGGATGAGTTTGATAAATTTATGTTTAAGCAAGATGACTTTAATGCTTATTTTGGTAGACAATTAAAACAAGATGCTTATATGATTAAATGCTTGGGTGATTATATGGCTGATATTAGAGGTGAACTTAAACTTGTTAGCAAAAATGCTTCTATGGTTACCACTCAAGTAGAACAAGTACTTAAAGCTCAAAAAGAGGCGCTTGATGAAATGAATAGTAAGAAAAATGATTATGCTGTTAGAGTGGCTACTAGAACCGGTAAAATGACTCAGGAACCTTTGTATCCTTAAGGCCACCCTAAGAGAATCGAGCAAGATTCTCAGAGAAATGATATTGATGTACCTAGTTCTTCAAGGAAGAAGAAAAAGAAAAATGATAGGACTTTGCAAACTTCTAGTGAACCTATTGCTGAGCCACCTGAAAATCCAAATGATATTTCTATTTCTGATGCTGAAACACAATCAGGTGACGAACATGAGCCTAGTGATAATGTTAATGATAATGTTCGCGTTGATGCTCAACCTAGTAATGACAATGATGTAGAAGTTGAACCCGCTGTTGATCTTGATAACCCACAATCAAGGAATCAATGCTATGATAAAAGAGACTTCGTTGCTAGGAAACATGGTAAAGAAAGGGAACCATGGGTTCAGAAACCCATGCCTTTTCCCCCAAAACCATCCAAGAAAAAGGATGATGAGGATTTTGAGCGCTTTGCTGAAATGATTAGACCCATCTTTTTGCGTATGCGATTAACAGACGTGCTCAAAACAAATCCTTATTCTAAGTATATGAAGGATATTATTACTAATAAAGGAAAGATACCTGAAGCTGAAATTTCCACCATGCTTGCTAATTACACTTTTAAGGGTGGAGTATCAAAGAAACTTGGAGATTCCGGAGTACCTACTATACCATGCTCCATTAAGAAAAATTATGTTAAAACTGCTTTATGTGATCTTGGAGCCGGTGTTAGTGTCATGCTCTCTCTTTATATCGTAGACTTGACTTGAATAAGTGACACCTACTGAAATATCTTTGCAAATGGCTGATAAATCAACTGCTATACCTGTCGGTACTTGTGAGGATGTGCCTGTTGTGGTTGCAAACGTTACTATTTTAACGGACTTTGTTATTCTTGATATTCCTGAGGATGATAGTATGTCTATTATTCTTGGAAGACCTTTCCTTAATACTGCAGGGGTTGTTATTGATTGCAACAAAGGCAATGTCACTTTTCATGTTAATGGGAATGAGCACACGGTACATTTTCCCAGGAAACAACCTCAAGTTTATAGTATAAACTCTATTGAAAAAGTTCCATCGATTATATTTGGAGGTTTCGAATTTCCTCTCCCTACTGTCAAGAAAAAGTATGATATACTCATTGTTGGGGATTTTCATATCCCCGTTGAGGTAACTTAGTGCTATTCGAAATTTCTCCAGTTCTGTGTTAATCGGAATGAGCTCGTTAACAAGACTTGATCAACCTTGTTAGTGGATTCATTTTGATGATCACGAGAAGGATGAAACTAGAAGCACAACCTTCTGTACCCTCTTTATATTTTCTGTTATTTAGTAGAAATAAAGTAAAATAGTATTTTTCTGTCTGTCTCTCGACTTATCCGTGCAATATAAAAATATCCCCAAAATAAAAGTCCTCAGAATGCCATGCCAATTTAATATGATTTTTTGGGATTATTTGAGAATTTACTGTGCAAAAATCACCGTGGGGGGAGCTGCCACCTGGCCACGAGGGTGGAGGGTGCGCCCTACCCCCCTGGGCGTGCCCCCTGCCTCATGGGCCCATGGTGGCCCTCCTCCACTTATTCTTGCACCCATCTTCTTCCTCTGTCTCACACAAACACGAAAAACCAACTCAAGCACGAGTTCCAGCCCCCGTTGCTGTGATTTTCGATCTCCTTGCTCAAAGCACCTCTCGCAAAACTGCTTGGGGAGATTGTTCTTTGGTATGTGACTCCTCCATTGGTCCAATTAGATTTTGTTCTAGTGCTTTATTCATTGCAAATGTGTGCTACATAGGTGACCATGTTCTTGAGCTTGAATGTCAAATTTATATGGTTCCAAGTAGTTCCAATGCTTAATATAGGCTCTACGTACTTGTAGGAGTTGTTGCTATCAATTTTATTGAAGTTGGTTCACTTTTATTTTGAAGTTACTTAAAATTTCAGATTGTTTCAAAAATAATGAAGAGACTTTTGAGGGGCTCGTCGAGCCGAAACTTTAAGGAAATACAAAAGGAAGAAGAGGAGAAGCCCAAATTTAATTTACCTCGCACCACGGAGGTCTGGCCTTGTGAATGGCCTTCCGATGACTTCTTGAGGAGAGCTGGGATTTATGAAGATTTCTATTTATTGATTGAGAATGCTGGCCTCGCCAACTTCCTCCACGACCAACGTCATCAGTATCTCTTATTCACAAATACTTTTGGGCAAAACTTCTACTTTTTCCCTAAGAAATCACCTCCAACAGTAGAGTTTCATTTATATGACATTGTTAAAGAGATGACATTAGCAGAATTCTGTGAGGTTTGCAGAATACCCTTTGAGGGCACCTTAGATGAACCCCACCGTAATGAAGTAGAATCTTTTGTTAACACTATCACAGTGGGAGAAACCAGGAAGGTTTCTGATGCAAGGATCACTAGCATACATTATCCTGTTTTACGCTACTTTGCCTTATTTGCTAGTCGTTGCTTGATTGGACGTGGGAACTGTGGGAACCTTAGTATTCCTGATATTAGTATTTTGCTCCATCGTTTATACCGCAATAACTCTGTTAGTATGGGTGGAATTGTTGCTAGGCGGTTAAGTCTGAACCGTACTAAGGGCCCCATCTTTGGAGGCATTTATGCTTCACGCCTAGCTGAACATTTTGAAATACCTATTAGGCATGAGGAGGAAGAGGAAACATCGTTGGCTCGTGCTTATTTAGATTATAGGAGTATGCTAGCGCATGATTTTCTTGTTAAGAGTCGCGATGGGGAGCTCAAATATAAATTATACTTTGATAAACGTCACCCTGAGACTATTACCTTGCCTGCTCCTTCTTTATTTAACTTGTTTGCAGAACCTCACACCGTTTCATGGTCGGCTGTTCAAGCCTATCGTAACCCTGCACTAGCCCCGGAACCGGAGCCACAAGATGAGCCTCCACGACTATCTGTTTATTCTTGGGATCCAAAGGAGGCTGCCAGCCAGTGGCAGCCAGAGTCTTCTGCGTCACAGTATGACCCCAGCTTCACTTACGGGTATCCGCCAGGCCATCCCTGGCAATAGACCAACTTAGGCCAAAAGCCTAAGCTTGGGGGAGTACGTATTTTCCATCGATATTACATTCATGTTCACACACTTATTGCTAGATGTCGGTGTCCATACTCTTTCATTGTATTATCCATGCTAGTTTAAATTTTCTTTTTCCTTCTTTCTTCTTGTGTGTTTAATAAACCTTAAGAAAAACAAAAAAAATTAGTAGTAGTTTATTTCTTTGCTGTAGTAGTTAAAAAGGAAAACCCAAAAAAAATTCCCGTTCTTTTTTGCTTGTTGGGAGCTTTCCCGTGTAAATAGGTTTTATTTCTTTTATTTTCTTTGGGGGTCTGTAGGAGAAGACCATGATTAAATTGTTGAAGTGGCTCTTATGTGCATGATTGTTTATTTTAACTTAGAGCCCATATTACTTGTCTTCTCTCTTGAGCTGAATGCTTGCAGATTCCAGCTTAGTCCAATGCACATGCACTCTTATTATTATACACTTCGTTTGGTCGTGCAAGTGAAAGACAATAATGATGATATATGATGGACTTATTGAGGGGAGAAAAGCTGGTATGAACTCGACCTCTCTTGTTTTTGTAAATATGATGATCAATCGCTCTTGATTCAGCTATTATGAAGTAAACATATTTTCAATGACATTTAGAGATTATAGTTGCTTGTGTCATGCTTGATTAGCTATGAGTTATAATTGTTTACCTTGTGTGCCAACATGCTATTAGAATGATTACGATGTCGTATGACGGGGTGGTATCCTCCTTTAAATGAATTGAGTGACTAGACTTGGCACATGTTCACGCATGTAGTTGAATCAAATCAACATAGCCTTCATGATATTTATGTTCATGGTGGATTATATCCTACTCATGCTTGTACTCGGTGTGAATTAATTTTAATGCATGTTTACGACTGTTGTCGCTCTCTCAGTTGGTCGCTTCCCAGTCTTTTGCTAGTCTTCACCTGTACTAAGCGGGAACACTGCTTGTGCATCCAAACTCCTTAAACCCCAAAGTTATTCCATATGAGTCCACTATACCTACCTATATGCGGTATTTACCTGCCGTTCCAAGTAAATTTGTATGTGCCAAACTCCAAACCTTCAAATGAAATTATGTTTTGTATACTCGTGCAGCTCATGTTTCAACTAGGGTTGTCCTTATCTTCCATGTTAGGCGGTTATTCTCAAGAGGAGTGGACTCCGCTCCTCATTCACGAGAAAATGGCTGGTCACCAGGATGCCTAGTCCCATGCTTTATGCAAACTAAATCAAAATAATTGCAAACAAAACTCCCCTTGGGACCCGTTGAATGTTGGAGGCACTCGTTGTTTCGAGCAAGCCATGGATTGATGCTTGTGGAGGAAGGGGAGTGAGGGAGTCCTGGATTAGGGGGTGTCCGGATGGCCGGACTATGACATTTTGCCGGACTCCCGGACTATGAAGATACAAGATTGAAGACTTCGTCCCGTGTCCGGATGGGACTTTCCTTGGCGTGGAAGGCAAGCTTGGCGATACGATATGTAGATCTCCTCCCATTGTAACCGACTCTGTGTAACCCTAGCCCTCTCCGGTTTCTATATAAACCGGAGGGTTTTAGTCCGTAGGACGAACAACAATCATACCATAGGCTAGCTTCTAGGGTTTAGCCTCTCTGATCTCGTGGTAGATCTACTCTTGTACTACCCATATCATCAATATTAATCAAGCAGGAGTAGGGTTTTACCTCCATCGAGAGGGCCCGAACCTAGGTAAAAACATCGTGTCCCTTGTCTCATGTTACCATCTGCCTAGACGCACAGTTCGGGACCCCCTACCCGAGATCCGCCGGTTTTGACACCGACATTGGTGCTTTCATTGAGAGTTCCACTGTGTCGTCGCCATCAGGAAGGATGTCGCATCCCGTCTTTAAAGATGGCGCTGTTGCTAAAGGAGCTTTGGCTATCGGCCAAACTCTCCGGCTAGGCAGTTTTCTTATGACCGCCTGCTCGGCTGCCGCGCCGATGATGACTTCTCGGGTCATCGAAAGCAATCTCCACGTCGACTCGGAACTCGCCGAGCAGTTAGATGCGATGGAGCTCTCTTCCTTAAACGAGCTCTTGGATCGCATCGCCGCCCTGGGAGTCGCTATAGACTACGATCAGATTGGGCTTAAACCCGATCCAAGAGAATTGACTCTCCCCAGGTCACCCACCACGTCGCAGTGGTGGAGGAACAATGCGGCGAATCTATACCCATCTTAAGGACCAAATATGTCCAGATTCCCAATCCCTCCAGGCCGGATACCCACGGAGGGGAGGACGTCACTCAAGCCCTGAACCTAAAGTCAGGCAGCGGGCCAGATTCATTGGACAACATCCAAGAACCCAAGCTTCCGAATTCGGAAACTCCTTGGCCCCCAAGATCGGGCGAGGTTCCGGATTTAACTCCACCCGCCCACCCTAACATAAGGGATCTATCCCAAATTCGGCAAGAGCCCACGGAAACAGTACATCATTACTGGGCTAGATTCCTCCTGGTTATGAACATGATAGAGGACTGCCGCGAGGAGGATGCAATTTCATCCTTCTGCAATAATTGCACGGACATCGGAATCCTCAACGCCATAAGTCGCCGTGATATTACACGCTTCGCTGACTTGGCATCCATGGTACGAAAATACTGTGCGATGGAAAGCGTTCGGTAAACCGAAATAAAATTCTGGGACGATCCGGCCCTGAATACAACCCCAGTCAAAAATAAAAGGGCGCATTATCACCATGCACAGGGGTTAATCACCAAAAAACAAAAACCCTCTATAGGGTATGGGACCGTACTGGAGGGATGGCTCAATGGACCCTGTAAAATTCATAGCACAGAGGGCGTCACACCAACTCATAGCCTTAGAGCATGTTGGATACTCCGCAGGTGGCCAGAAGTGGCGAGGAGCTTCTAACTCCAGAATCCGCAGAGCACCAGCCCAGGAATACCAGTACGGTATCAACAGTCTTTGAGACTTTCGCATCAAACAATGTGCGGAAACGAACACTCCGCAGCCTTACCGAAGTCTACCAGGTAGCAACAATAAACCCATGGAGTGACACGGCTATTACCTTTAATGCCAGTGACGAACCTAAATTCCGAACAGCCCGAGCACCAGCCGCATTGGTCCTCAGTCCGATAGTGGATGGCTTTCGACTTACCAAGGTACTCATGGATGGTGGCAGCGGATTGAACCTCATTTATGAGGAAACCCTTCGAAAAATGGAAATAGACTGGAGCCGCATTGAGCGAAGCAACACAACCTTTAGAGGAATAATCCCCAGCCGGGAAGCGTGTTGTACAGGAAAAATCACACTGGATGTGGTGTTCGGCACACCGGATAATTACAGGTCCGAGGAGGTCACATTTCAAGTGGCCCCGTTCAGCAGCGGATACCACGCTCTGTTAGGGCGAGAGGCATTCACAATTTTTCAAGCTATACCCCATTACGGGTACATGAAGCTCAAAATGCCTGGACCCAATGGAATCATCACTCTTGCTAGTAATCCGGACATAGCACTCCGCGCCGAGAACGAGACAGCCGCACTGGCCCTTGAGGTATTATCCGAAGCCCTAGCGGCCGAGGAACTGACTGCGCTGCGCTCCACGGTGGACACGGACGACGTGATACTCGACAAGAGATCCAAGTCCACCTCCTTTAAACCGGCAGACGAAATAGTCAAATTCCAAGTCCATCCAACGGACCCTACAAAAATGGCCTCCATCGGGGCACAATTAAACCCTGATGTAGACGCCGCACTACGAGAATTCCTACGCGAAAATTGGGACATTTTCGCCTGGCACCCTTCAGACATGCCAGGAATCCCACGCAGGCTGGCCGAGCACAGCCTAAACATCCTAAAAGGATTCAAGCCTGTTAAGCAGGCTCTTCGGCGTTTCTCTGAACCTAAGAGACAAGCCATGGGAGAGGAGCTAGCCAAACTACTGGAAGCCGGATTCATCAGAGATATAAAACATCCGGACTGGCTAGCAAACCTGGTGATGGTACCAAAGAAGGACAAATCCTGGTGCCTATGCGTCGATTTCAAGGACCTCAACAAGGCTTGCCCAAAGGATCCCTTCCCCCTCCCCCGCATTGATCAAATCATCAACGCTACCACAGGACACGATTCATTGTGTTTCCTCGACGCATACTCTAGCTACCATCAAATTAAGATGGCAGAGCCAGACCAAGCCGCAACGGCATTTATCACCCCATACGGCCCATTCTGCTTTAACACAATGCCCTTCGGGCTCAAAAACGCCGGCGCAACATATCAACGCATGATTCAGACATGTCTGGCCAACCAGATCGGCAAAACAGTTGAAGCATACGTGGATGACGTGGTCGTTAAAACCAAGCATGTCAAAACTCTAGTAGACGACTTGAGGCTCACGTTCGATAACCTTCGAACATATGACATCAAGCTTAACCCGGAAAAATGCGTTTTCGGCGTACCAGCCGGAAAGCTCTTGGGCTTCATTGTCTCCGGTAGAGGAATTGAAGAAAACCCAGCCAAGATCCGAGCTCTGTCACAATTGGATATTCCAAAGGACCTCAAACAAATACAAAAATTGACTGGATGCGTGGCGGATCTAAGCCGATTCATCTCCCGCTTGGGAGAAAAGGCATTACCCCTTTATCGCCTCCTCCGGCGCACCGAACAGTTCGAGTGGACGGATGCTGCCACGGCCGGACTCGAAGAAATAAAATCCATATTGGCAACAAACCCGGTCCTGGCCGCGCCTAACATCGGCGAACCAATGCTATTATACATTGCGGCAACTCATCAAGTTGTAAGCGCAGTGCTCGTCGTCGAACGAGAAACGGACGGACACAAATTCCCCCTTCAAAACCCAGTCTACTACGTGTCCACTGTCCTCACTCCATGCAAGTCACGGTACCCGCATTACCAAAAGATAGCGTACGTAGTGTTCATGGCGTCCCGGAAGCTACGACACTACTTTCAAGAGTGTTCAATAACAATAGCCTCCGAAGTACCTCTTAATGATATTATAAACAACCGCGACGCGACGGGCCGGATTGCCAAATGGGCCATTGAGCTCCTCCCGTTCGACATAACCTATAAGCCACGGTGAGCTATCAAGTCATAAGTTTTGGCCGACTTTGTCGCTGAATGGACTGAAGCCGAACTCCCTAAAGAGTACGGCACATATTCCAACTGGATCATGCACTTCGACGGCTCCAAAATGCTAGCGGGTCTGGGGGATGGCGTCATTCTAACGTCCCCAACAGGAGATATAGTTCATGTACTCCAGATAATGTATACAGACTCTAACAATGCAGCCGAATACGAGGCCCTTCTACATGGTCTCCGGATGGCAGTCTCCATGGGCATTCAACGCCTAGAGGTGCGTGGGGATTCGAACCTCGCGATGTCCCAAATAAATGGAGATTTTGATGCCAAGGATCCGAAAATGGTAGCTTATCGCAATGCCTTCCTAAAAATGTCAGCTCGGTTCGAGGGGCTCGTATTTCACCATATAGCCCGGGAAAATTATCAGGCAGTAGACGTCTTGGCACGCATCGGCGCAAAGCGCTATGCAGTCCCCCCCCAAATTTTCTTGGAGAGGCTATTCAAGCCATCCGTACAATGGGAAGGGGAGTCCGGAAATAACAACCCGGACTCAGCCGCACCACCTGACACCGAACATTCTGACACAACGGGAGGCTCTGCCAACGAAGTAACATCCTCAGCCCACGTAATAATGGCAGTCATTGGCCCGTGGACAGAACCATTCTTAGCCTACCTAACTAGGCAGGAACTCCCCGAGGACCAAAACGAGGCACGCTGCATAGTGCGGCGATCTAAAGCCTACAAAGTCCATGAAGGAGAGCTTTATAAGAAAAGCACCACCGGAGTCCTTCAAAGGGGTATCTCCGAAGAGGAAGGGAGGAACCTTCTGGCTGAAATTCATGCCGGACTCAGCGAGCACCATGCCGCAGCCCGGGCCCTTGTAAGCAAGGCCTTCCGTACTGGATTTTATTGGCCGACGGCCCGGGCAGATGCTCAGAACTTAGTCCAACGATACATCGGTTGCCAATTATTTGCTAACCAAAGCCATATGCCACCCACCACCCTCCAAACTATACCCATCACCTGGCCCTTCGTGGTCTGGGGGCTTGACATGGTCAGACCCCTTAATGGGGGAACCCACAAGCAAAAATACTTATTGGTCATGGTTGACAAATTCACCAAATGGATAGAGGCCAAGCCTGTCAAGACAGCCGAATCCGGACCAGTGATAGACTTCATATCAGGGGTCGTACACTGTTACGACGTCCCCCACAGCATCATCACTGATAAAGGCACGAACTTTACGGCCGACGAGGTAAAACTCTGGTGCAAAAACATGGGCATCAAGCTCGACTACGCTTAAGTCTATCACCCACAAAGTAACGGTCAAGTCGAACGGGCAAATGGTCTAATCATGAGCGGCATCAAACCCAGGCTAGTGCGGTCCCTCAAGGAATCTAACACGCACTGGGTAGAGGAGCCCGACTCCGTACTCTGGGGGCTGCGGACCATACCGAATCGCACTACCGGATTCACACCATTTTTTATGGTATACGGCGTAGAGGCAGTCCTGTCCTGCGACATAATTCATGACTCACCTCGCGTGCGCATGTATGAAGAAAGAGAAGCCGAACTCGATCGACAGGACAGCTTGGACGCATTAGAGGAGGAGCACAATGTGGTGAAAGCCCGTTCCGCATTCTATCAACAGCAGGCTCGAAGATACCAAAGCAGAGAAGTACGGGCCAAAACTTACAATGTTGGCGAATTAGTTCTACGTCTGTCGGAGAAGAAAAAGGACAAGCTCAATCCCAAATGGGAAGGTCCCTTCATAATCGACCAAGTCCTGACTGGTGGAACGTACCGTCTTTGAAATGCATGGGATAACCGACTCAAGCCGAACCCATGGAACGCAGCACGCCTACGAAGATTCTACGCCTAGCGCCGGACTCTGTGTTCGTATCCTTCCTCTGTGTACTTTTTACACATTGGTTGTCTTATATTTCTCTCCTTCTCCCTCTTTTTCTATTACAGCCTTCTAAGGGCTCGTTTGCGCCTCGCTCGCACACAATTGACGCGCTATCCACGCTCACTATACATGGGGACTTCTTTAACAGAAGCTTGTTTATACGGGCCTCGTGCCCAACACATGTGTCACACTTCCGCATGTACCTTTTATTCACCATTATATGCATCGATATAACTTAAGTTTTGGCCAAGCTGGGTTGCCTGGCTCCTGTGCTTACCCCTACGTTCCCGATTATTCGGCTAGGTGGTAAAGGGAGCACCTCTGTGATTATTACTGCCAGGTCAGCCGGATGTGTACCTCAGACTGGGTGAAGCCAAAAGCTAGCGTTCTTAAAGGAATATTCGGTCGGTGAACTGAAAGATGATTTTTACCTCATTTATTTATCCGCCCCCAGATGCTTTTCTGCTTTTTTCGTAGTTCAGACATGCACTTTAGGGCATGCCTCCCAGGGAAAGGAACCCCTAACGGAACTATTACCCCTGGAAGATGTTTCTTACTAACCATGTAATATAACATAACTAGTTGGGCACTTGTCTGATAAAGCACTAATGACCCCTACGCTTGGTCTCCACGCATGCCCTGGTTCTTACATAACCGAGAGGGTATTTGGACACACTCCGGACTTTCGGGTCCCGAGGTTGAAGCGAAAAGGTCCGCTATGACAAGCAATCTACAATCCGGCTAGAACGAATTTTACATGTCATTTTAAATTACATAGTCAATTTGACTGGGTATATTCCTCTTCAATACCATCCAACAGGCTGTCTAGTTTACAGTCATGTTGGGAATATTTTGCGCCAACTCTACCTGGTCGTACACTAAACTGACAGGGATCTCCTTCCCATCTGGCCCCACAGGTCCGACCTCGACCATGTGGTTTGGGTCAGCCTTCGTGTACCGCGTCTTCACTATGGCCCAGGCTTCCCTGGAGCCTTGACGGCAGGTCAATATCTTCCATAATCGGAAGCGCCGCTGCGCTCCCTTCAGCTTCTCTACAAGCTCTCCAAGGCCTTCGGGCACGGAAACGGATGGCCACAAGGCCTGGGCAACGCCTTGCATCACCTGCCGAACTCGTTCGAGCAGTTGTGAGAGCTCGGGAAGAAGGTCACCCGTAGAACCGGGCATTTCCTCCGCAGGTCGACCTGTCAGCATACCTACAGACATAACGCTGTCAATTCGACTTCCTCGCCGAACTCTTCTTTTCATAGTTCGTTCAAGCACTTACTAAAAATGCCGCATCGAAGCCACCGATTCTCCTTCACGGAGTCCGACAGCTGAGCACGAACATCCTTTAGTTCTTCGCCCAGCTGGGTGTTGGCATCTTGAAGCTTGTTCTTCTCTTGCCTCACCCTTGTAAGCATGCTCTCGCCAGCCTTTAACTGGCGCAAGAGTTGCTGCTTGTCCGGATCCACTCCGGCGCCATCTGCACTGTTATTGTCAGAATTGCACACATGTCGCACTTCACAACATACTTATCTTTCGAAGCGTATATCACCAGAGGGGGTCTCTTTGGCCTTCCCTATTGCGGCTAGTGCGGCCTCAAGTTGGGCTTTGCACTCTTCTAGCTCCTAGGACAGTCGGGTATCCTTTTCTGTAAGATCCTGCATAACAAATGATCCTTAAATCAGTCATTCTAACTGTTTCAAGTCTCGGGGGCTACTGACATATATGACCATCAAATTTTCTCACCCGTATGTCTTTTACATACTGCTCTGTGGCTCTGGCTAGACCATTTTGAGCGGCACGGAGGTACGCGTCTCCCGTATTAAAAGCGTCCAACGCCTCTTGGGAAAAACAAGTGTCACGAAGAACAGTCCGGCGACACCTATGGTTCGTGGCACTCTCCACCTCGGAATTGGTGGCAGACAGCCCGTCTGCATCCTCTGTCAGAGGAGCGTCCGGTGCACGCCCCGTGTTCGCCTCTGCTTCCGGACCCGTCCTTGAAGCCCGGACGATGGACATAGTCCGGCGGGCGATCTTCTTCCTGAAGAGAGCATGAGCGTTAGTATGCCTTGAGGGCATAAACCCTGGGCATTAAAATTGCACACCGTGCCGTTGTGCCGGCGTCTCGATCCGGTCCGCACTTCTTTTTAGCCCGCGGGGCCTCGATGGCCCTTGTTGGCTAGCCGCCGCGGGCTCGGCCCTCCGCCTCAAGGACTTCCCCTGCAAAAAACGCCGTTGGTATACGACAATAAGCACGGATGGATCCTCTTGAAAATACTGGGACTTCGGTCTCAGTTACCTTTGAGGCTGGAAGTAGTTCGGGATAATCGGCCGTAATGGCCACTAAGGTGTTGTCCTTACTCAATTGATGAAACACCCCATCAATCAGCTCCACACATAAGTCCGGGTCCTCTTGGGAGTCTGGGTCGAGGGACCGTTTCGGGTCCTCAGGTTGTGGAGGAGGGATGTTTATCTCCTTTACAGTCTGGCGTAGCTCCTGCGTTGAAATTGCTAGACTAAGTACTTAACTATGGGAATATGAAAATGGATGGGCAAGTGAAAGTGTTCGCTTACCCAGCTTGGAGGATTGTACATAGAAAATCTGCCCCGTGGGTTGACGCGGAGGAATTCCTCCTCTTCTCCCTTGTACAAAGTGGACAAGATCTTCATTAGAGTGTCAGCCGAATCCAGGCCCTTACGGCCGCACCGGGTGGCGTCGTCCTCCCCATTGAAATCCCACATGGGGTGGCCTCTGTACTGAAGCGGCTGCACCCCCCGCGTAATGCATGTGGCCATGACCTCGATCATGGTCAGTCCGGAATGAGCTAACAACCTTATCCGACTCATCAGGTAAAGGACGTCCCTGTCATTTTCCTTCTGAGGGCTCCGTGGGCGCCAGCTCAGGCGCTTCTTCAAGGGAGCATTATCGAACTCAGGGAGGCCAATCTGTACAGGGTCCGGCAGAGGGACGTCTTCTATATAAAACCATTCTGAAGGCCAGTCTTCGGACGCCTTCTTTGGGGTTCCGGATAGATATCCGGTCCCGGCAATGCGCCATAGTTCGGCTCCACCCACTTGATATATCGACACCTCCTGAGAATTGGGCACGAGGCAGAACAACTTCTTCCACAGTGTGAAATGGGCCTCGATGCCCAGAAACAGCTCGCAAAGGGCTACGAATCCCGCAATATGCAATATGGAGGCAGGCGTAAGGTTGTGTAACCGGAGGCCATAGAACTCCTGGAGCCCCCGGAGAAACGGATGAATTGGAAATCCGAGCCCTCTTATTAAATAAGGGACAAGGCATACACGCTCTCCTTTGGAGGGATTGGGGAAGCTCTCCGCTTGCTCTCCGCCATTATAGGTGGCAATCCCGGCTCGAACTGGGACCATGTAAGCTGGGGGGAGAAGCCCCTTGGCTTGGAGCGCTACTAGCTCGCCGTGCGGGACGGAACACCTCTCCCAATCTCCAGGCTGAGGGTTGGGGGGGCGAGAGGAGGAGCTGCGTAGACCGGCCATGATGGAATGGATCTCTATCGAATGCGCTCCGATGAATGCTCGTGGAGGGAAGATGGTGTGATTCGGATCTAAATTCCCGCCTCTTTTATAGGCGGCCCATTTTCGCAGCTAGGGGGGTAAATGAAAAAACACCCTATCTTTTTGCATTCTTTTGACACGTGGAAGATGGCCATTATTGGGCGAGAAGCCAAGGAGCGCAACATTCATCAGAAGCCGGACAGTATTCGACAGGTATATGGGATTTGGAGAAGAACCCGCCTTGCAATGCCGAAGACAAATCTGCGTGCCGGACTCATCATCATTGAAGCCTGGTTCGGGGGCTACTGAGGGAGTCCTGGATTAGGGGGTGTCCGGATGGCCGGACTATGACCTTTTGTCGGGCTCCCGGACTATGTAGATACAAGATTGAAGACTTCGTCCTGTGTCCGGATGGGACTTTCCTTGGCATGGAAGGCAAGCTTGGCGATACGATATGTAGATCTCCTCCCATTGTAACCGACTCTGTGTAACCCTAGCCCTCTCCGGTGTCTATATAAACTGGAGGGTTTTAGTCTGTAGGACGAACAACAATCATACCATAGGCTAGCTTCTAGGGTTTAGCCTCTCTGATCTCGTGGTAGATCTACTCTTGTACTACCCATATCATCAATATTAATCAAGTAGGAGTAGGGTTTTACCTACATTGAGAGGGCCCGAACCTGGGTAAAAACATCGTGTCCCTTGTCTCCTGTTACCATCCGCCTAGACGCACAGTTCGGGACACCCTACCTGAGATCCGCCGGTTTTGACACCGACAGGGAGTATAAACTTTACCATTCTGTTTGGGAACCGCCTATAATTTGTTTAGCATAGAAGATATCATCATCTTATAGTTGTTGCATTGACAGCAAAAGTATGCAGCTCAAAATATTATTCAATCTCTATTTCAAAACTAAGCTATGGCACCTCTACAAATCCCTGCTTCCCTCTACGAAGGGCCTATCTATTTACTTTTATGTTGAGTCATCACCCTTCTTATTAAAAAGCACCCGCTGGAGAGCACACTGTCGTTTGCATTCATTATTATTGGTTTATATTGGGTATGACTTGACTGGATCTCTTTTACCATGAATTACAATGTTTAGTCAGTCCTTGATCTTTGAAGGTGCTCTGCGTTTATGTTTTGCGGTCTCAGAAAGGGCTAGCGAGCTACCATTTTGTTATATCATGTTATGATTATTTTGAGAAAGTGTTGTTATCCAAGTTTTGTTATTATAGCTCGCTAGCTGATTAGGCTATTGATATGAGTAATTGTGAGACCTTTGTGTTATTGTGAGAATGGTTAGTTCATAATATTTGCTGAAACTTGAATGCTGGCTTTTCATGTTTACAACAACAAGAGCAAACAGAGTTTGTAAAAGTTTTTCTTTTTCTCTTTCAGTTTGTCAACTGAATTGCTTGAGGACAAGCAAGGGTTTAACCTTGGGGGAGTTGATACGTCTCTGTCGTATCTACTTTTCCACACACTTTTGCCCTTGTTTTGGACTCTAACTTGTATGATTTGAATGGAACTAACCCGGACTGATGTTGTTTTCAGCAGAACTGCCATGGTGTTGTTTTTGTGCAGAAAATAAAGATTCTCGGAATGTCCTGAAACTCCATGGAACACCTTAGAAAAAATAAAGAAAAATCCTCGCAAAAGATGAAGACCAGGGGGGCCCACACCCTGTCCACGAGGGTGGGAGGCACCCCCTGGGCACGCCCCCTACCTCGTGGGCCCCCTGGTGGCCCTCCGACGCCAACTCCAACTCTATATATTGGCTTTCGGGGAGAAAAAAACCAGAGAGAAGAAATCATCGCGTTTTACAATACGGAGCCGCCGCCAAGCCCTAATCTCTTTCAGGAGGGCTGGTCTGGAGTCCGTTCGGGGCTCCGGAGAGGGGGATTCGTCGCCGTCGTCATCATCAACCATCCTCCATCACCAATTTCATGATGCTCACCGCCGTGCGTGAGTAATTCCATCGTAGGCTTGCTGGACGGTGATGGGTTGGATGAGATTTATCATGTAATTGAGTTAATTTTGTTAGGGTTTGATCCCTAGTATCCACTATGTTCTAAGATTGATGTTGCTATGACTTTGCTATGCTTAATGCTTGTCACTAGGGCCCGAGTGCAATGATTTCAGATCTGAACCTATTATGTTTTCATGAATATATGTGAGTTCTTGATCCTATCTTGCAAGTCTATAGTCACCTACTATGTGTTATGATCCGGCAACCCCGAAATGACAATAATCGGAACCACTCCTGGTGATGACCATAGTTTGAGGAGTTCATGTATTCACCATGTGCTAATGCTTTGTTCCGGTTCTCTATTAAAAGGAGGCCTTAATATCCCTTAGTTTCCAATAGGACCCCGCTGCCACGGGAGGGTAGGACAAAAGATGTCATGCAAGTTCTTTTCCATAAGCACGTATGACTGTACTCGGAATACATGCCTACATTACATCGATGAACTGGAGCTAGTTCTGTGTCACCCTATATTATGACTGTTACATGATGAACCACATCCGGCATATATATCCATCATTGATCCGATGCCTACGAGTTTTCCATATACTGGTTCTCGCTTATTTACCTTTTCCGTTGCTACTGTTACAATCACTACAAAATACCAAAAACATTACTTTTGTTGTCTTTACTTTTGTTACCGTTACCACCACTATCATATTACTTTGCTACTAAACACCTTGCTGCTGATACTAAGTTTCCAGGTGCGGTTGAATTGACAACTCAGCTGCTAATACTCGAAAATATTCTTTGGCTCCCCTTGTGTCGAATCAACAAATTTGGGTTGAATACTCTACCCTCAAAAACTGTTGCGATCCCCTATACTTGTGGGTTATCACCTACATGCGGTGCTGGATTCTGTCAAGACCTTGTTTATCTCAGAGACATGCTTTTATCTGGATGAGATCGTTGACTTGCTGCGATGATTTCAATGCTTGCAAAACTTGTTTATCGAGGTGATGATTTCACACACGTTGAAAGCCCACGCACAATATACATAATATACTGGCACTAACTGCTCAGTTTGCTCTTCATGTGTGTTTAGGGGGGAGGATGGGATCAAAGAGGTATAACAAATGAATGTCGCCAAAAGCAGTTGGTGTTTCTCAATAATCACGACATTTGTTTGAGGACATTAACGCTGGAAGACTATGAAATCACATATGCAAACACTGCATTTGTGACATTCTTTGTTCTCAATGCTAGGATGCTACTGACAATCAGGCTTAAGTTTGGCCTGCGTAGAGATTTCACCTGTGAATTTTACAAACGGCAAGAAGAGGCACTTCAGATGGACAAAAGGGCTTCTAGTTGTGCCAAGCTTAAATGAACAACAACTTGCAAGCATATGCACATGGATTTAAAAAACCCAGGTGTTGAATATCTGGATTTGCCAGATCCATTCAACTGTGGATGCTGAAAACAGGTCTGGAGAGATGTACTTGCTATATTCAATGAGTGCATTGTGTAAACATGGTCAAACAATTCTCACTCATTTCTGCACAGTACTGTGTGTAAGCTTTTTTTTTGTTGAGGCAGTAAACTCATATTTTTAAAATTAGGAATGTAAACGTTTATGCTTTCTGTTTTCAATATCGATCATATGTTTCTGAACCCAATGATAAAAGAAATCAGCTCGCACAGTTGCTCAAAAATCAAACTAGTATCCTCTTCTTTACCTCAGTTATTTGCCATGAAATTCTGTCTTTTAAAAGCAACATGCGTCGACTACAAACCTGCAACTGCTGCAACCGCGCTTCTCCGAAGGACGTCCGTGCACCCCACAGGAAATGAACGGGCATCGAGAGGTTGTGAAAATCATACGTCTGTGTGAACGCGTCATTGAAAACATTTGGAATGCTGTGATAATGACTCAAGGTCAACGACGAACCTCCAATCACTTTTTAGATACTGGGTTTCCATTCTCATTATCATATTTTACAAAACTCATGCATCCGAATAATTCGTCAAAGCAAATGATTACGTGCCCCTTTTAATTGCAGGCACCGTGTCCCTCCTAGAGGCCGTGTCAGAAATGAACAATTCGGAAAACACTAGCATGGTCTTGCGTCATTTCAACATACACCCGTGCCTCTCTCAGTGAACAAGCAAATTAAAATGTTACAAGAACAGAGGCACTTCAGTGCATTTTCTCCTCGGAGAACCGTGCGCACGGTGGCTTCACTCCGATGTCCTTCGGAGTGGTTGTGTCATGCAAAAACAACCAGAGGAACACAAAAGACGTTTGTGTGTCGTGCACATGTACAACCGTGCGCCAACTGTTTAAAGACCGCACGTCTGTCAATGAACACGTCACTGAGAACATTTAGAATACAGAGGCCTTTCTGTGCGTCTCATTCTCATCCTTACATAACGATGCGCACCGTGGCTTCACGTCCCTGCCCCTCCGAGAGATCGTGCTAGAGAAAAACACTTCGGAAAATAGAAGCATGGCCGTGCGTCATGGACGTGCCTTATTTGCGTGTAAGTCCGTGCGTGTTGGGGCCGTCCGTGCGTGCCTCTATGCTCCTAATAAGGCAATAGTCTTATCTTTGCTGTTGTACAGTAGCCCATGTCAGTGAGTAGGCGCGTATTATAAATGTCTATTCTTTTTTGTGCCAACCCAGACCGCCCCCTCCCACTCACCCGCTGTAGAGTTCATCGTCTCTTCTCTCTCGATTCTCCTTCTAGATCTAGGGTTATTCCATTTTCTCTTAACTTCTATGTGAATTTTTCTCTATGATCCATTTTCCACTCTGTTGGTTCCTCTTCGTGTTTGAAAGCAACACGTCTACACTGTTATGCTAGGAATTGCCATGAAAATCATTGTGATCTAAACCAAATCTGCATAGTACGAGGTCGAACCTGTACACGACCCATGCCGCTTAGGGGTGGGGTTGATTGGGAGTCGGTGTTTGTGCTTGAGAACACTACGAGCTACAGCGACCTGCGGCGTCCAAGTCCTAGGTGAGCGATAAACTTCGCCGAGGGAGTTTGGTAGTTTAAATTGAAGCCAGTTAGGTCTTGCAAACAACGGCAGTTGCCGGAAGTCCAAGGGAGTGGCCAGACGCTGAGCTCTATTGCTTAACCGGTCACAGTGTGTTGGAGACGGTGTTTTGGCTGTTGTTGACTGGGAGTCAGTGTCTGTGCTTGATGATAGCGTTTGGGATCCTGCACGCTGGAGACAAGGTTAACGTTGATGGATCATTCGTTTCAAATACCACCTAGCCACACATGTTTCGGTGGTTGGGCATCAGCGACGGTGGCCTATGGTTGCGGATGACGTTGTTACTGGGTGCAGCTCTCACGAATTTATATATAATTTTAAAGTTACAAACACTCCTTTTTTGAGCCGCCTGATGATAGACTAATGTTTGTCCTTTTTGCCTGTCTTGTCTTGAAATATACATTTGCTAAAGCTGCTTTTAAAAAAAAGCAGCAGAAATTCTTTCACTGATTGACATTGACAATAAAGATTGTGAACTGCTCTAAAAATAGTCAATATTGAATTGTGATGGATTAAGCAACCATTTTTGGAAAATAAAATACTGATTTAATTAAATTCATGTTTCCTCTGTTATTACATATCCCATATCTAATGTTCTTCTTCTGTTATTACATATCCCATATCTAGCTTGCGAACGACTATTTATGTAAAATTGGCGGTTTAGACGAATAGTTTTTCAAGATAATAAAATTTTCCTTGTGTTGAGGATTTCATATAACCGTTGTTTTGCAACATATTCCAGGGGAAACTATGTGATGTGATATATGTACCAACTTCGGCTGCCCTGGATTGGAGTCAGGCGTTTTTCACAGCGCGATAACAGTGCATCTTCCTCGATGCTTCAAGACATACCTGGTAAGAAGAAATGTTTGCCACCCCATGCTGCCCATCACTTACTACCAACTAGTGTATCTTTCTGATCAAGGAAATAAAAGTTTCTAGCATATTGTTGTAATGGAATGCCTACATTTAAGCATTTGATGATACGCCTTCAATTTTTGACGTACCTTGTTTTATCAAATAGCAACCCGTTGAAGAGAATTGGTACATATATGATAAGCGCTATCTGTCTTGGTTATACATGTCAGTATTCAAGGATTCCTTCTTGCCGGTTTGAATTTTCTTTCTTGTGTAGCATGTGCCATGCTATTGCAGGCAGCAAGTCACTTCGTCAATCTATCAGTGGAAACAACAAGCATTTCAAGAAGAAGGAAAGCAAAGGAATCCAGTACTAATCACCAACGATGATCTATCATATGAGATCTGCATCACCAATGAACCTAACCGGTCAAAGATTCATGGACCTGGCTGGGAAAAGTTAATTAGTGACTATGATCTTCGTTATCGAGATCTAATCATCATAAACATGGATACTGGGAGTCTGTCCATTGAGATAGATCTGAGACTCAGTGATTCTCGAGGAGGTCACAGGCCCCTTCCCAAACCATCACTAGGTAAGTGCACCAACTTCCATCCTGTTTTATCAATTACATTTATCAGCATACTTTGGTGCTCCTACCCCTGTCCACTAAATGAGTGTCATGGTTACAGTCAAAGTTATTTAGAAATGTTTTATGCAATTCTGTTGATTATCATCCCAACTTGATCACATGCATTGAATTTAACCATTCCTTTTAAACTTAAATACCGAGTTCATCTGTTTAAACAAATTTGTTTGAAAATGTGTTATTTTTTTCCATGCAGGTCTTGATTTTCTAAATGACTCGGAAAGGGAGTACATTGGGAAAACAGTGTTTGGTCGACGCATAAACCTCTCATACAGACAATTTGGACAGATGATATACTATGTGTTTGAGTCCGACGACTTCCCCACCGTACCCTTTGTGCAGCGTCTAATCGTCACCAATGTCATAAATGGCCGCCTGGTTAGTCATTGAATATTTGTTTTGATCCACTGCCATAGTTTTGTTTGCTATTTTCGATGTTTTATGTCCTTGTACATTGATTTTTTCTAGTAATATCGGTACAATCTGCAGAAAATCCCGTCTGCCGTTGTGAGGCTTCTAAAGATGAACTTGGGATATCTACCTCAAAATGGTGGAATTATCCTAACAGAGATGTATGATGCAATAGACATTAGCACAACGTACTCCATACGAACCGACGGCAGAGTGGAGGTGACAGGTTTTTCAGATTTTGCCCGGGAAGCTCAGCTAAGGGTTGGTTCAATTGTCCTTGTCACAATTGAAAAGCGTTGGCCAACACTGGGAAACATGAAATTGCTGCAGATGATAATCAACGACCCTTCCTGATAGAGTGTTGCCCGTGGCTATAATTCCTAGTTCAGTAATTTATGTATGTTTTTTGAACAGGCTATGCACACCAGTTTTGTTATTTAGTTATGTCATGGTATGTAACTGAGCATATAATTATGTCCAAAAAGACGGTGCTGAAAATTTCCTGTCAAAGAAGGTGAAACTCTTACGTGGGTTACTTTATTTATCTATGATAATAATAAAAGGATTCGTTGACTAATAATGGAGAATGAATGGCTGTGGTGAAATATGTTTCAGAATAGTTTAGTGACGTTACTTGCTCCCCACGTCAGTAGTATACATAATTTTCACTATGGTGCTCCGCATAATAGCGTCATGCAAAGTAGTTTATTGCGATGAGCTCAAGCACACACCTCCTAAAAACCTAGCGCCTTCCCCTATGGCTCAGTCACCTTAAACATCCATGCCTTTACAAACTGTCACTTAAAACACTTGATAGAACACGGGCACGGATTGACATCCATGCAATCACATAGCTTCATGTCCGTGCCTCATGTAGCATCGTACCTATGCCTCTAGCTATGCTCCTCGCTGTATAAGTGCGTTTCGCAGCTGCTTGCCCACGCCCCTCGTTTCTTCTCGTTGTTTGTGCCCATCTCATACTTGCAACTATTTCGGACATGAGCGTGTCTGTTCCGTCGGCACATTCCTGCCTCTCACAGTTAATTGAAAAACATTCCGGAAAACAGTAACGGATGCCTATTGTCAATCCTCATGTCACGTACATTCGACATTCATTCCTTCGTCACAGAATAACATATAAGTGTAAAACGATTCTTGCTACACTTGTAAAACCCGGAATGCCCTGGATAAATGTCAAATCCCACCTTGCGGTAAAACCACGGAGGCCGGTGCTTCCCAGAAATACATCTGTGGCTTTTTGTGCATGTGGTTGAGTGCACGGCTATTTGTTCGTGCTCGTGCCTCACGTAGCACCATAGCAACGAGTTTGACATCCGTGTAATCACGTAACTTCATCTCCGTGATTCCCGTAGCACCGTACCTGTGCTTCTAGCTGTGCATCTTGTTGTATAAGTGCTTCTTGCAGCTGCATGTACATGCCCCTCATTGCTTCTCGTTCTTTCTGCCCATCTCATAGCGTCAGTTGCAACACAGACACACAACAGTGCCTCTGATAAAGCACAACACTTATACAACGAGAGTGCAAAAAGTTAACATTTGACAGCAAACTGAATGTATCACTGAAAACAATTGCCACGACCAGTGAATGTACCGCGCCCGTGTGTCTAAGAGTTAAACCAGCCACTTCAAGCATGCTTCTCTTGGTCAGAGACTTGCGCACGAGATAACTGTAAAAGTTAACATTTGACAGCAAACCACGCAAGACAATGATCATCTCCCCGACTTGCTAGAGATTCGACGGTTGTTCAAAACATAACTGTTGATTTTATTTTAATTTTTTCTAAAGAAAAACCACGATCAAAAACCCAGGATGTGCTCAACCGCACCGTCAGGGAGACGAAACAACGACCCAAAACCCACGATGTGCACAACCGCATCGACAGTGAGATCATGCACTCCTTTGCCGCTTCCCCACCCTTAAATTTAGACTTCCGCTGCGGACTTGTCTTCCACAAACAACAGAAATCGCCATTGCGCTCCCACTCACTGTTCCCCATGAAATACCAGGTTGCAGGAGGATGAACTGCTCCAGGCCATGGGATTCACCAAGGAATTTGAGGTGCAGGCCCATGGAAACACGAAGTTGCAAGTGATCCACACCAACGAGTTGCACAAGGCGGCCACCATCATCGAGCAGTATGAAAGACACCTCAAATTCGAGCGCCACAAGATCGTCGGAGTTGATGTGGAGTACACCAATGACATTGGCCAAGATCAGAAACCAGCCCTTGTCTAGCTCTCCGTCGGCAAGGATCATCTGGTGCTGCTCTTTCAACTGAGCGCCACCGACAAGAACTGCACCAGGTTCGACAACTTCCTCGCCGACCCCAGGTACACGTTTGCTGGCTTCTCCATCGACGGCGACATAGAGATGCTCAGCCGCGTCGGACTGGAGATCGCCCACTTCGTCGACATCCAGAAAGAATGGAGGGTGCCTACAGCTACCAAGCCTCTGGACTCCCTTGGCGATGTCTCAGGCATCCTTGTCCACGACTACTACAAGGACATGAAGAAGAAGATCACCAACACATAGCACCAGCGCTGGGCGCGCATGCCCCTGACCATGAGGCACATCGAGTACGCGGCAAAAGATGTTTACACTGCATACGAGATATGGAGCCGCCTCACCACTATCCAGGAAGGGCTCCGACGGGCAAAACTCGAGAAGGAGCAGTCCAGGAAGCGCCCAAGGTCCTGGGGCGACTACGACTACTGAAGCAGGTGGTCCCGGCGAAGAAAAGTATCTAGAAGATTTCTCATGACATTCTAGATTTCTCGTTAGATTTGCTTTCTCTCAAAACTACAGTTTGCTTGTTCTAAATTTAGATTTGCTTGTGTCCCAGTTAACCTTGTAGTTTGCTTCCAGTTTACATATGTTCTGAACAAGTTTATTTCCAATGCAATGTTGGAGTTTTCTATTATTAGAATATATTGGCATGAACTAAAAAATATAAACATAGTAGAGATGATATACGATTAACGTAATGCACATGCACTAGTACCTTTGTGGATGCAGCGTCAAAATGCAGGGACAACAATTACAAAATGCTACTAAAAGCAGTGCACAATGTTCTAACAAACCATTGCACACACAATATTAGAAAAAGTTCGTATGCAACACTTTAGAAAAACATTTTAAATACAGAGGTAGTTAGGTGTTTATTCTCCTTGCAAAACATTGCTTACGCCCGTCACCCTCAAAGAAGAACATTACAGAGGCACGGTTTTCCGTCAATAACAACAACTACTTAAAACACCCACGGAGGCACTTCTGTGCCTCCACTCCTATGGGGACTATGCGTAAATTGGCTTCAGGTCCGTTAATGAGGCCGAATGCCTTCGAAGACACATGGAACTCATAGGTCATGGCCCCCGCAATGAAAACGTGCTAATGAAAGCTTCTTGAAAACAGAGGAACACCTTCACGTGCTTGCATCATGATCCTTCGCGTCCGTACCTCCCTTAGAATCACATCTGTGCCTTACGGCCAACTTCCGGCGTATCGGGTCTATGAAGATTTGCTTCCTTCTTAATATGGGACGTGACTATCGCAGAGGCATAGGCTCCATCCTACACCTCCATGCCTCGACAAGTAGGACGACCGTGCTTGTAACTGTGAAGCGTATAGGACACCTTACGGACGACCTTGCAACTATTTTAGACATATCCGTGCCTGTTCCGTCAACACATTCATGCCTCTCAAATTTAACTAAAAAACATTCCGGAAAAACAGTAACGGACGCCTATTGTCAATCCTCATGTCACGTACATTCGACGTACATTCCTTCGTCACACAAGTAATAGTCGTGCCTCTGCCACAGAACATATAAGTGAAAAACGATTCTTCCTACACTTGTAAAACTCGGAATGCCCTGGATAAACGTCGAATCCCACCTTGCGGTAAAACCACGGAGGCCGATGCTTCTCAAAAACACATATGTGGTTTTTTGCGTATGTAGTTGAGTGCACGACTATTTGTTCGTGCCCGTGCCTCACCTCGCACCATAGCATGAATTGACGTCCGTGCAATCATGTAGCATTGTATCTGTGCCTCTTGTTGTGCCTCTCGTTGTATGAGTGCTTCTTGCATCTGCATGTCCACGCCTCTTGTTGCTTCCCATTCTTTCTGTCCATCTGGTAGCGTCTGTTGCAACACGGACACACAACAGTGCCTCTGAAGAAACACAGCACTGCTCCTCCCAGCGAATGTATGAAGAAAACATTTGCCACTCCCAATGAATGTACCACGCCTGTGTGTTTGAGAGTTAAACCAGCCACTTCAAGCATGCTTCTCTTGGTCGGAGACTTTTGCCTCTACATACTACCCCTGCATGCCTCACTAGATAAATTGTAAAAGTTAATGTTTGACAGCAAACCACGCAACACAGCTATCATCTCCACGACTTGGTGGAGATACGGCGGTTGTTAAAAACATAACTGCTAATTTTATTTTTATTTTTTATAAAGAAAAACCATGATCGAGAACCCACGATGTGCACAACCACATCGATAGTGAGATCGTGCACTCCTTTGCCGCTTCCCCGCCCTTAAATTTACACTTCCGCTGCGGACTTGTCTCCCACAAACAACAGAAATCACCATTGCGCTCCCACTCACTGTTCCCCACGAAATACCAGGTTGCAGGAGGACGAACTGCTCTAGGCCATGGGATTCACCAAGGAATTCGAGGTGCAGGCCCACGGCAACAACAAGTTGCAAGTGATCCACACCAATGAGTTGCACAAGGCGGCCACCATCATCGAGCAGTATGAGCGACACCTCAAATTCGAGCGCCACAAGATCGTCGGAGTTGATGTGGAGTACACCAACGACGTTGGCGAAGATCAGAAACCAGCCCTCGTCATGCTCTCCATCGGCAAGGATCATCCGGTGCTACTCTTTCAACTGAGCGCCGCCGACAAGAACTGCACCACGTTCGACAACTTCCTCGCCGACCCCAGGTACACGTTTGTTGGCTTCTCCATCGATGGTGACATAGAGATGCTCGGCCATCGGACTGGAGATCGCCCACTTCGTCGACATCCAGAAAGAATGAAGGGTGCCTACAGCTACCAAGCCTCTGGAATCCCTTGGGGACGCGTCAGGCATCCCTGTGCACGACGTAGAGCTCACCAACGCATAGAAGCATCGCTGGGCGCGCATGCCCTTGTCCATGAGGCACATCGGGTACGCTGCAAAGTACGCTTACGTTGCGTACGAGATATGGAGCCGCCTCACCATCATCCAGGAAGGGATTTGCCGGGAAAAACTCGACAAGAAGCAGACCAGGAAGCGCACTAGGTCCTGTAGCGACTATGACTACTGAAGCAGGTGGTCCCGGCCAACAAAAGTATCTAGAACATTGCTCACGCCATTCTCGATTTCTCATTAGATTTTCTTTCTCTCAAGACTGCCGTTTTCTTGTTATAAATTTAGGTTTGCTTGTGTCGTAGTTAACCTTGTAGGTTGCTTGCAGTTTACATGTCTTTTGCACAAGTTTATTTCCAGTGCGCCACATAGGCACTTATGTGCCTATGTGCCTCTGGTACCAAGGGGACCGTGCGTATCTTGGCTTCAAGTCGTTTTACGCGACATTCTAGATGTCAACCAAAAGATTCACCTTCTCTCTGATAAGTTCATTAACGAGGTCTAATGCCTTCGAAAACACATGCAGCTCATAGTCCATGCCCCGCGCAATGAAAACGTGTGGATGACAGCTTCTTTAAAGCAGAGGCACACCTTCACATCCTTGCATCACGATCCTTTTGCGTTCGTACCTCCATTAAAATCACGTCCGTGCCTCCTGTTCGTTACGTGCGTGCCTCTATGTCGGGTAAAACCGTACCCCTGTCGTGCGTAACATGTTAAGAAAGTTGCTGATAACAAAAACATCATCAAACCGAGCATTACATCCACCCGACGTAGAGGCACTAAACGTGACGTCATCGAAAACACAGAGGCAGGAGCGTGCCTTACGGCCAACTTCCGACGTATCGGGTCTGAAGATTTGCTTCCTTCTTAACATGGGACGTGACTATTACCGAGGCAAAGGCTCCATCCTTCACCTCCGTGCCTCGACAAGAACGACGATCGTGCTTGTAATAGTGGAGAGTATAGATGATACATTAAGGAGACATTAGGGACCACCTTGCACCTATTTCACAATTTTGGCCTCTGTCACAAATCATATAAGTGAAAAACAATTCTTTCTACACTTATAAAACCCGAAATGTCCTGCATAAATGTCGGATCCCATCTTGCGGCAAAACCATGCAAGACGGTGCTTCTTAGAAGCACATCTGTGGCTTTTTTGCGCATGTTGTTGAATGACTCTCTAGAATATAACCATGTTGAAACCATATTCAAATCTAACCACACTGAAATCTCTAGAATAAAATATGTGCCCCAGTTGAGACGTTTACTTTGTACTACTTGAAACTGCAATCTATAATAAAACAATACAGTGCAATAAAACATACGCCTTCCGACCAAAATATGCTACTGGAAACTGCAATTTCTAATAAAACATACACCTTCCGTCACAAATTAATTGGCTCAACCTTGTACTAACCAGTACAACAAAGTTACTGCAAAGTTGACACATTTATTTTGGGACGGGGTAGTACTACTACTTAAGAAGAAAACACGATTGCTTGACATGGAAACGAAACTGTCTCCATTCTGACAACGTTGATTGCTTGACATTGTTAAACCTTTACAGTCATACGAGACATGGAAAGCATAAAAACCATGGAAAAGCTAACATCTACCAACAAAACTACACTACTCCCCGTCGTCGGAGATGTCCACTATCTCCATTATGACATCGACGTCGTTGGCCTCCGCCTCCTGTTCCGCATCCAGCTCGTCGAAGAGAACATCGGTCTTCGCCTGTTCTTCCCGGAGGAAGCGCCGGTTGGACTCCACATACGCCTCATCTTGGATGGACTCCAGGATAGCGGTCTGCTCCGCCATCAAGGTCGACTCGCCGAGATAGAACCCCGCCTCGTTTTCCTCATCCACACCTTCCTCATCGTCCTCATCATCCTCGTCCACGCCTTCCTCCTCATCCTCGTCATCCTCGTCCACGCCTTTCTCGTCGTCCTCTTCATCCTCGTCCACGACTTCTTCGTCGTCCTCGTTTTCCTCGTCCGCGCCTTCCTCGTCGTCATCGTCATCCTCGTCGTCCTCGTCATCCTCGTCCATGCTTTCCTCGTCGTCCTCTTCATCCTCGTCCACACCTTCCTCGTCGTCCTCATCATCCTCATCACCCACCTCCTCTTCCTCCATCAGGTCTCCGCCCACTGGATCACCCCCCTCCTCTTCCTCAATGACATCTCCGCCCACTAGACCAACTCCCTGCATGAGCTCCGACGCACCCCCCCTCCACTTCCTCCACCTCCCAAATCTCCTCCGGCCCCGATGAGTCCGGAGACATGCCCGCTGCGAGCCGAGCAGCGCGCCTCAAATGCATGTCCTTCTGCATATGAAAGCGGCGCTCGGGAGTAAGCATCGCATAAGTAGTTATCTTGTGCCGAACCATGGTGGGGAACGTCACAAACGAAAAGAGGAAGATGGATGATTTCCTAGGATTGTCGGCGAAAGAAGGAGAAGCAAGATGATCTCTAGTGGTGGTGGACGCTGCTCGGCTTAAATAACTGCTCCTTGACCTCGGACGAGGAGCCGGAACGGTGACACGCGGCTTTCACTACGCCGACGGATGAGACGGCCGTCGGTCCTTTTGGATTCCACAACGTCGACACATGGTGTTCACTCTATTAAATACCTCCACCTCCTCCAGAGCGGCGTCACCGGAGGAAACGCCCGTCGGACCCTTGGGTTTCAGGAGCGGCATCCACCCGGCGTTCACACGACGGCCGTCGAACGATGGGGTTTCTGCAATCAACACACGAATGTGGCACTGGGTAATGCATAACCGTGCTTGTCCTGGATTCATAGTCGTGCCTTTCAGTGCGAACGATTCAACAGAATCATTTGGAACACCAAGACAAACTGACGTAACTCTACACAATGCCACGCCGTCCCTTCCTGGGACCAATGACCGTGCGAAGACTATACCACACCAGCGTCTCTCGAATAGTCCATTCCGTGCCTCACAATGTACATAGTGGGTGTTCACATCTAAACCAATTCTGCTGGGACTCCCAAATTAAAGAAAGAACCTAACAATGCCTTTGTGCATTGAACGCCCGTGCCTCTCCGTCTGATCGAGTCGATGGAATCATTCGAAAGTCAAACACACGGGAAAGTGACACTATATTATACGACAGCATGCCTTTTAACGTTTCACGCACGTGCATGTGGCCCTTAACGCTGCCACGAACATCCATGCCATGGTCAGTGCACAAGTCACGTCACTGCCTGGTGTAGAAGCGTGGTTGTAGTCACTTCACGCCCGTGCTTCTAAGAAAAGAAGCGCCACGCAACTCAGCATAGAGCCGTGGCTTTTAAAATCAAGGAAATTACGCTTTTAAACACCTCGACTCTCGAACCGGCCACTCACAAAGTAAACATTTAGCGTTAACATCTAAACCCATTCTGCTTTGTTTCAACAATAAACTTACGAAACGTGACTCTTCGACAGACGCAACCATGCACTCATGGCATTCATGTCCATGCCTTTTCTTCTTAACGAGTAAACGGAATCATTTCGAACACAAATACAGCCGAACGTAACTCTATATAAAACCACGCCATCTGGAATACCAAGACAAACTAACGTCACTCTACACAATACAACGCCGTGCCTTCCTGGGACCCATGACCGTGTGAAGAATATACCACACTAGCGTCTCTTGAATAGGCCATTCCATGCCTCACAGAGTAAACAGTGGGTGTTCAAATCTGAACCAATTCCGTTGGGTCTCCCCAATAAAGAAAGAACCTGACGTTGCCTTTGTGCGCTGAACGCCCGTGCCTCTCCGTCTGAACGAGTCGACGGAATCGTTCGGAACTCAAACACACGGGAATGTGACCCTATATTATACGGCAGCATGCCTTTTAGCTCTTCACGCCCATGCCTGTGACCCTTAACACTGCCACGAACGTCCACGTCATCTTCAGTCCACAAGTCATAGTCCGCGGCTATATTCACTTCATGCTCGTGCTTCTAATAAAAGAAGCATGACGTAACTCGGTACAGTACCGCGGCTTTTAAAAACAAGGAACTTACACTTTCAAACAACTCAACTCTCGAATTGTCCACTCACAAAATAAATAGCTAAGGTTAACATCTAAACCCATTCTGCTTTCTTTCCCTGATAAACGTACGAACGTGACTATGGGAAAGACGAAACCATGCCCCCATGTGATTCACGGTGTGCCTATTTTTCTCAACAAGTCAATGGAATCATTTCAAACATAAATGTAGGCAAACGTGACTCTATTAAAATCACACCATGAATCTGTGGGATGCAGGCCCGTGTCTGTGACCCGAAATACTGCAACACAGAAAGCCACGAACGTACACGCCTTCATCAGTACACAAGTCATTACAATACTAGGTTCACAACCGTGGATGCAGAGACTTCACGTCCCGTACATCAAAAGTAACGATGCCTAATTACAATGATACTCGAAACCAAAATACATTTTGTTAACTAGGTAGCTGACAGTGAAATTTCACAAGGCAAGGTAAGAAACTCCACTCTACTGCTTAACAACACCAGACGCACACAACAGACAAGGACGCTATTGTATATCTAGTCCCCACCGACCTTCTTGTTGGTTTTCTCCCGGCGCAGTTCATCAATCTCCTCCTTCAGTGCCTTCATATTCTCATCATGTCGCTTCACAGCTGCGGCCGATTCCTGGAACGACTGGGTGTGCTCTTCAAGGAGATTTCTCGTCTCAGCCGTAATTTCTACGATCCTGGCATTCGCCTTCTCCAAATCTTCTATTGTTTCCTGGCAAAGCTTCTTCCACGCGTAGGTGATCTCCAGCAGCTGCTCGTATGTTTTGTCAGCCTTTGGAATTGAAACCAAAGCATTCATCTCATCGACTAGATTATTGAGGATAACTAACAAGGACCTCACAGCACTTGCCGTCGCCACCCCACTCACCATTCCGATCTCTCTCGTGCCACAACTACTCCCCAATTCTACAGCGGGGGGCTTCTGTTCAAGAGCATGACGCATACTAACCCTACCTCCAATTGACTGTAAATCAGTATCAGCAAGACACACCCGCATCAAATTAGGAGTCAGCTGACCACAATAAATCATGTTTCACAAACTAAATCAAAGCAGCTGAAAGAAAGAAAAAACGAATGAAGGAAAAGCAGAAACAGGGTGAACTTATAGACGAGGAACCCTCGCGAGCCGGGATCTCTTCCCGTGACAGGGCACGGCGGTCCAGAGTAGTATCCTTCTGCCCAGCCATGGCGGAGATGGTCAATGAAAAGAGATGAGCAAGAGGAAAGGAAGGCCTAGCGGCGGACGAATGGAGGAGTAGAATGTCGCTCGGGTTCCGAGACTCCGTCCGTCCGCCTTAAATAGCCGGAGACTAGCATCGGGCGACGTGCCACAGCGGCATCACCAGAGGAGACGCCCGTCGGACCATTAGGTTTCTGGAGCGGTGCCATGTGGTGTTCACTCCTGAATATGAAGGGACGCCCGTCGAACCGTTGGGTTTCAGCGATAAACGGACGAATGTGACTCTTGGTAAATCATAATCAGGCCTCTCCACGTTGCACGGATGTGCCTGCCGTCGCGAACAGTTCAACAAAATCATTTGGAACACGAAAACAACAAAACATGACTCTTCACAATACCACGCCGTCACTTCCTGGGACCCACCACCGTGCAAAGAAAACACCACAGCAGCTTCTCTCGAACAAGCCATTCCGTGCCTCACCGAGTAAACAGTGAGTGTTCACATCTGAACCTTTTCCGCTTGGTTTCTGCAATTACAGAAAGGAACGTGACTGTGGGTAATACCAAACGGTGCCTTTCAGCTGGGTTTCCATCTGATCGAGTCAAAGAAATTATTCCGAACACAAACACGGACGAGCGTGACTCTATACAATACCACACCATGCCCGTGCTTCTCCCATCTAATCGAGTCCACGCCTCTATCGAGTAATATAAGAAACATCAATAAAGATGTGTGACTGTGCTTGTGGAAACAAGGAAACAAGCTTTTAAAAACAGCGTCTCTCACATAGGCATTTGGTGCCTCACAGATTCAACAGCAAGTGTGGGCGTCACAACCCATTCCTCTGGGTTGAAAAAATGAACGTAACTGTGCGTAATGCAAAGCTATGCCTCTGTGAACTCACCGGCCATGCCTCTCCTAATTGAGTCGACGGAAGCACTCGGAACAGAAACACAGGGGAGCATGACTCTATATTATACGGCACCATGCCTCTTAGCGCTTCATGCCCGCGCTACACAACTCATGTCGTTGCCTGGTACAGAACCGCGGCTGTATTCATTTCACCCCCGTGCTTCTAATAAAAGAAGCGCGCCGCAACTCAGTACAGAACCATGGCTTTTAAAAACAAGGACCTTACGCATTCAAACAACTCGACTCTTGAATCGGCCACTCACAAAGTGAACAGCTAGCGTTAACATCTAAACCCATTCTGCTTTCTTTCCATGGTAAACGTACGAACGTGGCTATGCGAAAGACGAAACCATGCCCCCATGGGATTCACCTGCGTGCGCGCCTATTTTTCTGAACTAGTCAACAGAATCATTTCAAACACAAATACAGGCGAACGTGACTCTATGTAAAACCACACCATGAATACAGGCGAACGTGACTCTACGTAAAAGCCACGAACGTACACGCCTACATCAGTATGCAAGTCATTACAATACTAGGTTCACAAAAGTTATTGCAGAGACTTCACCTCCCCTGCATCATAAGTAACGGCGCCTAATTATAATGATACTCGAAACCAAAATACATTTTGTTAATGAAGTAGGTGACAGCGATATTTCACAAGACAAGGTAAGAAACTCCACTCCACTGCTTAACAACACCAGACGCACACAACAGACAGGGACGCTGCTGTATATCTAGTCCCCACCGACCTTCTTGTTGGTTTTCTCCCGGCGCAGTTCATCAATCTCCTCCTTCACCACCTTCGTATTCTCTTCGAGTCGCTTCACAGCTAACGTCAATCCCTCCAACGATCGAGTGTGATTTTCAAGGAGATTACTCCTCACAGTCGTAATTTCTACGATCGTGGCATTGGCCTTCTCCAAGTCTTCTCTTCTTTCCTGGTAGAACTGCTGCCATTCGTAGGTGACCTCCAGCAACTCCTTGTACGTTCTGTCAACCTTTGCAATTGAAACCAAGGCATTCATCCCATTGACCAGGTTAATGAGAGTAGCTCCAACTGAATGTAAATCGGTATCAGCAAGACACACCGGCATCAAATTAGGAATCAGCTAACCATAGTAATTCATGTTTCACAAACTAAATCAAGTAGGAGAAACAAAGAAAAAACAAATGAAGGAAAACCAAAAACAGGGTGAACTTACAGACGAGGAACCCTCGCTGGCCGGGATATCCTCCCGTGACAGGGCATGGCGGTCCGGAGAAGTCTTCTTCTTCCTAGCCATGGCGGAGACGGTCAAAGGATAGAGAGGAGCAAGAGAAATGGAAGACCTGGCGGCGGACAAAGGGAGTAGGTTGTGGCTAGGGTTTCGAGACTCCATCTGTCTGCCTTAAATAGCCAGAGGATCACCTCGGATGACGAGCTAGAGCGGCGCCACCAGAGGAGACGCCCGTCGGACCATTGGGTTTCCGGAGCGGCGCCACATGGCGTTCACACCCGAATACGAGGAGACGCTAGTTGATCCGTTGGGTTTCCGCAATAAACGAACGAATGTGACTCTGCACCATGGCAGCGACTCTCGAGCAAGCAATTCCGTGCCTCACCGAGTAAAGAGTGAGTGTTCATACCTGACCCCTTTCCGCTGGGTTTTCGCAATTAAAGAAATGAACGTGATTGTGGGTAATGCCAAACTGTGCCTTTGTGGGGTTGACGCCCGTGCCTCTCCATCTGATCGAGTGGACAGAATTATTCAGAACACAAACACAGACGAGCGTGACTCTATATAATACCACACCATGCCCGTGCCTCTCCATCTGATCGAGTCCACGCCTATATCGAGAAATATACGTAACATCAAGAAAGAAGCATGGCTGTACTTTTAAAAACAAGGAAATAACAAAAAAATTGAGGATAGGAAATAACATTTTAAAAACAGCGTTTCTCACATAGGCCATTCGGTGCGTCACAGAGTCAACAGTGAGTGTTCGCATCTCAACCCACCCCGCTGGGTTACCCACATTAAAGAAACGAACATAAACTGTACGTAATGCAAAGATATGCCTTTGCGGGCTCACCGGCAGTGCCTCTCTTGTGTTTGAGTCGACGGAAGCATTCAGAACAGAAACCAGGCAAGTGTGACTCTATTTAAAACCGGACCATGCCCTTGTGAGTTTCACAACCGTGCCTGTCGCCCGAAACATACACCCCGTTATGAGTACGCAAGTCATGGCGCAACTTAACACAGAACCGTGATTCTTTGTAATTCCACACCATGCCTTTCTGGGATTCATGCCCGTGCCTCTGACCCCGAAATATTGCAACACAGAGAACCACGAAAGTCCACGAGTTTAATAGTACAAATCATGATCCTGCTTACTACAGAACCGAGACTACATGGACTTCAGGTCTGTTCTTTTCATATTCGTGTCTCTAGAATCGGCCACGCTTTCACCTTCATGTTTTGGCATCGTGACATGCGTTCTTTGCTTGAAAACCGTGACGTCTACATCGACGCGACTGGCAGCCTAACGTGACTCAACCTAATGGAAAAACATGCCTCCATAGACTCCACGACCGTGCGTATCCAAGTGAACGAGTAAGCGGTATCATTTGAACCAAAACTATGCACGGTTCGCAAAAACGTGCTCCCAGCGGGCGAACGAAGTGCCTCTCATGGAAGCACAACCGTGTGCTGCATGACACTAGCCTACTCATCTACATGTACCAACAAACGAAATAACACCCGTGCCTCTCCATCTGGTCGAGTTGACAGAATTATTCTGAACACAAACACAGACGAACGTGACTCTATATAATACCACACCATGCATATGACTCTCCATCAGATCGAGTCAGTGCCTTTATCGAGTACTACATGCAACAACAACAAAGAACCATGGTTGTGCTTTTGAAAACAAGGAAAGAAGCTTTCAAAAACGTCTTCAACAGTCAGTGTTCGCATCTCAACCCATTCCGCTGGGTTACCCCAACTAAAGAAACGAACGTGACTCTGGCTAATAAGAAGAATTGCCTCCGCCGAATTCACGTCCATTCCTCTCCAAGAGAATGAGTGAGTGCAATCATTTTGAAATAGCAAAAGCATACACCCATGGTAATGTGACTATGATTGTGCGTAATGCAACCCTATGCCTTTGTCGGCTGACCGGCCGTGCCTCTCCGTCTGAACGAGTCGATAGAAGCATTCGAAACAGAAACACGGGCGAGTGTGCCTCTGTATAAAACATCACCATGCCTTTGCGGGACGCACGCCATTGCCCGTGACTCGAAATATTACCAAGAGGCACGAAAGTCCACGTGTTTATGAGTACAAGTCATGACGCTACCTAGTACAGAACCATGGCTATATGGACTACAGGTCCGCGTTTTGCTTGAAAAACGTGAGATCATGATGTGTGTTCTTTCCTTGAAAAATGTGCCTTCTACATCCACGCGTCTGTGCGCCTAACAACCAAGGAACGAACCCTAACGGTGCCTTTGTGGGCTAAACGCCCATGCCTCTCCGTGTGATCGAGGCGACGGAATTATTCAGAACACAAGCACACGGACGCGTGACTCTATATTATACGGCAGCATGCCTTTTAGCGCTGCACGCCCATGCCTGTGACCCTTAACACTGCCACGAACATCGACGCCATCGCAAGTGTAGAAGTCATGTCGCTGCCTGGTACAGAACCGTGGCGGTATTCACTTCGCGCCCATGTTTCTAAAAAAAGAACCACCACGCAACTCAACACAAAGCCGTAGATTTTAGAAACAAGGAGCTTACGCTTTTAAACACCTCGACTGTCAAACCAGCAACTCGCAGAGTAAACTTTTAGCGTTAACATCTAAACCCATTCCGCTTTGTTTCCATAATAAATGTACGAAACGCGACGCTCTGACAGACCCAACCATGCCCTCATGGCATTCATGTCCGTGCCTCTTCTTCTGAACGTCTCAACGGAATCATTTCAAACACAAATACAGGATACCATGCCGTGCCTTCCTGGGATCCATGACCGTGCGCAGAATATACCACACCAGCGTCTCTCGGGTAGGCCATTCCGTGCCTCACAGAGTAAACAGTGGGTGTTCACCATGACTTCGAACCAAATTGTGCCTTTCTGCGATGAACGCCCGTGCCTCTCCATCTGATCGAGTTGACGGAGTTATTCTGAAACCAAACATAGACGAGCGTGACTCTACATAATACCACACCATGCCTATGCCTATCGACTCATTGTGCCTCACAGAACCGTGTTTCTTTGTAATTCCACACCATGCCTTTGTCGACTTCGCGCTCGTGCCTTTCTGACCCGAAATATTGCAACACAGAGAGCCACGAAAGTCCACGAGTTTAAGAGTATAAATCATGACCCTACATGGACTTCAGGTCCGTGTTTTTCATATTCGTGTCTCTAGAATCGGCCTTGCTTTCACCTTCATGTTTTGGCACCGTGACGAGCGTTATTTGCGTGCCTAACGTGACTCAACCTAATGGAAAAACGTGACTCAATAGACTCGACGCTTGTTCTTATCCAAGTGAATGAGTAAGCGGAATCATTAGAACCAAAACTACGCACGGTTCGGCAAAATGTGCTCCCCGCGGTGGAACGAAGTGCCTCTGGTGGAAGCTCAACCGTGCTCTTACTACTAACACGTGACATCCGTGACCTTAGCCTACTCATCTACATGTACCAACAAACGTAACAACACGACGACAATGCAACGCATAAATGCCTTACAGATTCATGGCAGTACAAAAGGCCACAAGCCCCAACGCAAAGGAAAAACAAGCTACAAGCTCTCTGCCTACATTCTAGCAACGTTCTTGATCGGCTGGTGGGCAAGCACATATTTAGTCTCCTTCTTCGTCGCCTCATAACTTTCCTCCATAGCAGCAAAGGAATCCTCCACCAGGCTCTTGTACTTGACGAGGACCTAAGCCTTCTCATCCATAAGCTGCCCCACTTCGCCCGACAGCTTCTGCACCAACGCATGGCTCTCCTCATACAGATTCTTCAAGCGGGCGGCCTCCCGTTCCTTCTGGTTGAGCTCGTTGAGAAGCTTCTCATTCTCACACGCAGATCGAACTATAAGACCAGTGGACTTCTCCACAGAGGCATTGCTCTGCTGCAGCAACTTCTCCAAGCGAGCGATGAACTGATGTTGCTTAATTAGCTCATCGAGCAAGTCGTCGCTGGCTAAGGAATTCTGTACTGCCATCTTGCCGAGATCGTCTCCATGGCGAATGTGCTTGTGGGAGGAATCGCATCCACGCGAGAGATTGTTCGACACCTGGGCAACGGGGCAGGATATTCCTGCCGCCGCTACGGCGTAGCGGCGGCACCTCTCCCTTCTTTCCACGGCTTTTGTCCTTGCTGCCTGGTTGCTTGAACACCCAGAACCCCTCTTACCGGCCATGGCGAAAGCAAGGAGCTACCAGCAAGAAAGAGGTGCCTGTCTTTGGAGAATTGTGGACGTGGGGTGTTCGATGAGTAGGTAGCTTTTTATAACATACGCACACAAGTCAGATGGTCAAACGGAGTAACCGGCGCCTCGAATTCTCCCAATCTCTCTTAAATACCTCGAATTTTGCACGCCTGGGAAACATCAGTACTATCATTTCTTCTCCCCGTGTGTTCGTCCACACCACAACCACTCAACTTCTTTCTAATGGTCCCTACATATTCAGCAGAAAACATCTCAAACACAGTTTACTTATTGTGTACGTCTGTCTGTATTCCAGAGAACTTACTGTCAAATTCATACCATTATCCACTGACATTTTTTGTTTTGAAATGATGTTTATATCAAAATCTTGCCCCAGGTGACTCGTTCATGACGATACATACTACAAAAACGTGGCAATACAAACTTCAGGTCCGTGTTTTGCTTGAAAAACGTGGCATCCTGATGTGCGTTCTTTGCTTGAAAAACGTGCCTTCTACATCCACGCGTCTGTGCGCCTAACAACCAAGGAACGAACACTGACGGTGCCTTTGTGGACTCAACACCCGTGCCTCTCCGTCTGATCGACTCGACAGAATTATCCTAAACACAAACACACAGGAGCGTGACTGTATATTATACGCCAGCCATGCCTTTTAGCGCTTCACGCCCATGCCTATGACTCTTAACACTACCACGAACATCCACGCCATCCCCAGTGTAAAAGTCATGTCGCTTCCTGGTACAGAACCATGGTTGTATTCACTTCATGCCCGTGCTTCTAATAAAAGAAGCGCCACGCAACTCAGCATGAAGCCGTAGCTTTTAAAAACAAGGAGCTTACGCTTTTAAACACTTGGATTGTCGAACCAGCAACTCACAAAGTAAACTTTTAAACACCTTCTTGAGTTCATGTCCATGCCTCTCCGATTGAACTGGCGACCGGAATCACTTGGAACAGAAAGAACCATCAAACGTGACTCTGAGTAATGCCAAACCATGCCCCTTTGCATCACACAACAAAACTAAAATTAAGAAATGCTAACATCCCACAGACTAAGACTTAAGAAGGCAAGCAAAAAACAAGCTCATCGAACTACAAAGAAAGTTGCACCACTCTTGATGTCCAAATGGACGGTCTAAGATTCGAGATGATTCGCTTTTTTCCATAGGGGGGTGAGCGCTGGTGGCCTCATTTCCACGCGCCTCACCATGAAACATCATAGAAAACATCTGTAACACTCACAGACACGAACGTGACTCTGCGTAACACCAAACCATGCCACCGTGGATGTCACCACACTAAAATAAAAACGCTCCGGCAGTTCAGCAAGCAAGGAAAAAAACAAGAACATCAAACCCCACAGAAAGTTACAGCAATCTTGATGTCCAGACGGACGGTCGAAGATTCGAGACGGTTCGACCATTTCCCTCTCTCCCTCCACTACTTTCTTGCTTTTGCTTTCGCACCGAAAATCTCGAACACTTCAACAGTTCCCCTCTCTTGAACACCCTCGTCTCTCCTTCTACCCCCATTGTCCAATCCAGCAGACCAACCAGAAATCCAAATCGTGTTCACCTCACCCACCAGCCGCCATCCACTTTGAGATACAGGCAGTCGGTCGGTGCCCGCAAAAACATCAAAAACCTCTCCCAGTGACGGCGGCGACTGACGGCGACGACGCGTGCTCACGGCGGAAGTACCAACAGAGAGGAAGGACAAAAACAAGCCGATGGATGCGACGAATTGCTCACAAGCAATCGAAGGTAAAAAATATTAATCCATTACATTCCATTACCACAGGTCAATCAAAGCGATTTTCCCCCTTTTGACGGACATGAACCCTAATCGCCAAACAAAACCGTGTTTCCAAAAAGTATGTCTAGACTTTTCTACCAAAATTGAAATAAGGTAAGCACGCGTGCAATAGGATGCTACCCTTACCCGTCACAGAAATCTGCTCGCAACAAATTTGCCTAAAACGTACTGTGCATGCCAGAACTATCTAGGTCACCGCTCTAGATTCAAACCATGAGAGCATCCTTAAATTCAAAACCTGGTATTCACAGGAGATTCTATGTATCCGTTGATTGTTTCTGTTTCAAATTACGTGCCTCTCTCGTATTAACATCCGTGCTCCAATAATAGATCTAGTTGTGTGCTTATAGTGTGAACCAACCTGTGCCTCTCCAACAATGCCGTTTTTTGTCCATGAGATGTATCTCCCCTTTTTGCTGTGAAATTCAATTATGCTTCCACTACTGCTAACGCCTGGGCATTTTTATGCAGCAAGGACTAGTAATAAGGAAAATAGAGTACCTATGGGACAGCCTGCCGTGCAGCAAGGTACTATAAAAGGTACATGCGGGTTAGTTGCAAGACTTGATATAACAAGAAAACAATGGATTGATCGCCTTTTTAGGTCAGGAAGTGAAAGAAAAGGGCTATCTTATGAATCTATGTACATTAAGCTTCAGATTCTTTTTGTGCAGTCGTGGAAGACATAGTTTTAAAACTATATCCCATTTATTTCGATGTTACTTCGTAATCCTTTTGTTACATAATCATCGTGCAGGTGACGGAGAAGGAGATATTGAAACGATTTTGTCTGAACTTAATAGTTCATATCCAGAAAAATCAATGATCTCTCCTGACCCGTCAGAAAAAAAGAACGAAGCAGAACATGGACAGCGAAGCACCCGAGAAAGTGCCAGTAGTAGCTTCCAGCAGGGAGGGCAACAAAAAGAAAGTGACTAGCAGCAGAAAAGAGAAGCAATCAGAAACCAAGATTGTCATTCCTCCTACAGCAAAAAGACAAAAGAGAAAGGACAAAACTCAACTCATCAGCAACGGTGCTACCTTGAAGCAGCAGTAGCCAAGTCCTCTAATGATACTCCCGCCAGCAGTTCCACGCGCCGACAATGATGTAAATAAAGACAAGAAGAAGAACAAAAGACAACGGTTGGAAGAAGAAAAGGATAATGCCAGCAAAGAGTCAAAGCATGATGCTGCCGACGACGATGATGGCACAAAACACGATGATGATGTCATTCGTACAGAGGGCGATGGCGCCGCAGGGGACAATGGTGGCGCCGCAGGGGATAGCAATGATGATGTAAAACCATTTTCTCCACAGATTTGTGCTACCGCTTTTCACCCATGAAAACCAAACCATCCTTTATAACAAAACCCTCTTTTTCTCAACAGGTAGAAACAAGACAGAAGCGCACAAAGAGAAGAAAGACAAGCGGAAAAGAATTGGCAGCACCAACGGATGATGAACAGGAGGCAACAACAAATAAGGACAAATGCGAGATCAAGGCAGGAGCAGCATTTGGTAATGTGAATAGAGCATGGAAATTAATTGAGGAACGTCACCGGCAAGATGTTAGGAAAGCCGGGTTTGGAAGCATAGAGGGATGCCAAATAAAACGCTCCATCTGCAAACCGCATGCAGCACACATCTACGACAAACTGGACACGGGAACCATGAAAATAGCGTTTGGTGAAGCTGATCAGCAGAAAGAAATCATAATAACAAAGGAAGGCATCCACAAGGTGTGTGGATACCCAAACGGTACGGAAAGGACATCACCAAGGCCAAAGATTTCCACCGAAACAATGAGCGAACTGGTCAGAGAACTTGGCCTCAAGAAAATGGATTTCCATCACGACGATCTATTTAAAGAACTAGAAAAATTGGTGAAACAAGATGACGAACAATCAAACAGGAAATCAGTTAAAAAAATTCCTTATTTTTTTCCACAACATTGTCTGTGGAACAACCTCCCCTACCTTCAGCAAACAAGCCATTATGGTCAAGGACTTGGACTATACAGAAATGGCAAAGATGGATTTCTGCCAGGTAATCATCGAAAGTATTAGGGAAGGAGCCAAGATATGGCAGAAGCACAAGTTGTTGCCTTTGGAAGAAAAGAACAAGAAGCATCTCAATGGTTTGGCACAGGGACCAGTAATAATGTACCTCGACTGCTTGCTGCTGCCGACCGACACAACACAAATGCGCAAGATTGCCAAGACAATGGACAAGACATCGTTACCGCGAGCAAACCACCTAAAAGAGAGTGACCTGAGGAAAATAGCTAGAGCAGACATGAAAACGGACGGAAAAGCACGACCAGATGACTATCAATTTGGCAAGATACAGGTATAACCCTATTGAATACACATGCATTATCCCCTATAAAAATAGTTTCCAGTCTAACCAACTCCATCCTGCCAAAACAATGCAGACATGGAAAGGAACATCAGAGAGGATATTCTATGCCAACACAGCAACACCTTCGTATTCAAAATAGGTGATACCAGCACAAGAACAGAAGCAACAGCAAACGACCAAGCTACTGCCACCTCCAAGCAAGCGACGGGATGAAGCACATGTCAGCACAAGTGGAAGCAAGGAACCAGTCACAGGCACCAGCACAGGATCGTATGAAATATTCGGAAGGATAGAAGAAATGTTGAAACAAGTACTCGACGAAACAAAACAGATACCCGGAATAACGACAAGGGCTCGACACCAATGCAGCGAACAAGAGAAGGGATGAGATGAAAGAATGAGGAACACAATGGTGCAACAAACAACGGTCGTGATTGATTCTCTCGAACAAGTTAGAGAATTCCAGGACATTGTTCGTAGAGTGAGCTTTCAAGAAGAGACGACGCTGAAGCTGCAAGATCAAACAGACGCAGGAGACACACCTGCACTTGTAGATGGAAACCACACGAAAGAAGTCGTAGCCGCACCAGAACCAGGAGGGAGGAGAAAAAGAAAGAAGGAAGAACAGGACCATCAAAACAAACATGAAGGAAGAAAAGGATAACAAAATCAAGAACACAGAACTCAAGAATTAGCCAGAGGGAGACAGAAGAACATAACAAGGTGCAAAAGGAGCAAAACAAGGAGGACGTATCAACCAACACATCAAGTGCCGAAGGACAGCAAGAACAAGGTAGAGAAGTAGCTGCAGAAGCAGAGAATCAAGCTGAGAAACAAGTAAATGAAAAAAGTGACTCGAAAGCAATGCTTTCAAACTTGAACTTACAAAATCTACCTTCAATTCTGTCAGGTACGCAGCAACATAAGGCCACCAAAACATAAAGGCCAACAGCAGCATGTCGTCAAGAACACCGGGCAAGACGATGGAAGCAATAGAACAAGCAACCCAACTACAAATAATGCTCCCTCAAGAGCGTCAACAGGAGCAGTACAAGAGACGAACAGGATCGAAGGCAGCAAAGACGTGAGTATAAAAAATCAGTCTCTTCTCTCTAAAAAGTCTCTTTTCTCTAAACTAAAAACGCTCTTGATCTAACTGACAAATCTGCAATAAAATATACAATCAGTCGGACAAGTATCATATCAACACTCCCGCAAACGAGCCACGGGCTGATCTAGCATCGACCGTTAATAGCACGGCAGAAAAACAAGAAGAAAACAACAAAGAAGAGGTAAAGCTTCCAAACCCACTTTGCCCAAATACCGTCAACTCATATTGTTTCAACTACCAGGTATTACAGGCACAGCAAATAGAAGAGGATGCCCATGCAAAACAGAAAGTTCATATAGAAGATCTTTTCAGCACAAGAGCATTTCAGATGACCAATACAGGGGAGAAAGCCTCAGACACTCCACCTGGTGACACGCCCAAGGCTGGCATACAAAGCAAGGAAAAGGTGGACGCACAAACGGATATCCCAACCACCAGTGCAAAGGTAAAATTCAACAAGAACCATTTTTCCAAAATCTATAAGAAATGTACTGCCCAGTACAACCTGTCACAGTACTACAACAATTACAAGCAATGTATCATGCTTTTCCTATTTCATGAAACGCAGGAAACAAACGAGGACGGTCATGCCAAAGAACAGCAAGGAGTACAGACAGAACAAACCAAAAAACAAGGGCAAATGCTGACTAAAACGGTACCCAGTACACCATCATCAAAGACCAACGAGGTAAAGCCACAAGCACCTGCTCCTACAACGTTAAAACAAAAAAGTTTTGCATGCACGGATGAATTCCAAACTTTATTTACATTTTTTGATTGAACAGGAAAAAGAAAAAAATGAAGAAGAAGATGTGGCTCAAGAAGCGATAGAAAGTGCTGCTACCGCTCGACAATGTACAAAAACTACACAAGACAGAGAAGAAGTGACAGGCACGGCATCGGAGAGATTGAACGTAGAGGTCAAGCTACAAAACCTCTTTCTATAGCATATAAAAAAATGCATCCACCAGAAACAAACACAGACACATTTTAATTACTTTTTGCGTTCCGACAGATGCAAGAAACAGGAGAGAGCACCAATATTCCAGGCAAACAAACACAACAACACAGTAGAATGGAACAAGCAGAAGATGTTCTTCCAACAAGAGACAGCCTAACCGCCCTAGACCAAGCCGGAAAACCTTCGTTGTCCAGGCAAGAAATAACAGAGATGGCAATGTCGACGCAAGAGATCAAAAAGGTGAATACAGATAACCTGCTTTTAAGGAAATTAGAAATTTGAGTGAACAAAGACACAAATGCAATCTCATATACCTACCTCTATGTCTCAACAGCCACAAGACAAAAACGACAACACCACGGATGAACAAAACAAAAAAGATCCAGAGGTCAAAGAGGAGGTCCAAAAAGCTCCACTCACCGAAGAAAAGGTCGAAGAGGCAGCACGGGCGGAAACGAATGAAAAGGTGAAGCTACAATAAAAAAAGTTCAAAAGACACACTAAACATTTGAGTATTTTTCTTAGGGAACGGACAATAAACTATAGTGAAAATAACGAGCGTATTTATTTATTTTTTAACCACACTTTTGCATGATAATGCACAAACCTCAACAGTACACACACGCACAAACAAGCAAAGAAGCAAAGGGCCACAGTGCATTGGAAAACCATGCAGCAAACATTCCAGAGAGAGAGTCAGACAGCAACAAGAAAAAGGCTGCACCATCAGACAAAGAACATTGTGTTGTAAAATATGTTGCCGCCACAAACATGGCGGTAACCCAGGACAGCACTCAACCAGAACGTGAACCGTTGATCATACAAAACTTGGCCATCGAAGAAGGGACAAAAGATGAAGGGATCAAACACCTGTACAACAACGTCATGACAGCGAATAAGGACAAAGGGTAAGTTCATCTTACCACCAAAGAATTATTTTCTTCCAATGATTTCCTCCCTTAAACATTTTAAATGTATACCTGTAAACATATATGTTGCAAGCACGAGATTTTAATAAATACAGAGACAACAACAGTAACAGTCAGCCACATGGCACAAAGCTTCGACATTGGAAAGCCAGTGGGCACCGAAACCATGGCAGTCATGCTACAGATGTTGAAAAAGCAACTCAGGGGCACAAAGAGAAAGATTCTATCAACATACAACACCGTAAGTAGAGCTCAAGTTTCAACAATGAATATCACTCTATCGATCAATCAACCTCTCTGTACAATTGAATTTACAAATTTCTTCTACGCACATGTGACAAAACAAGCACGCATCAATATGCATGGCCAACCATGAAGATCCATTGGAGTTCAAAAGTAAAGACGAAGCACACGTCAGAGACAAGACAATTCCTAAAAGGCTTAAAAGATTCCTTGATCTGGAAGAAGGAGAGCAACTACAAGATTTCGACATGGTAAGCACATCTCATGTTACAGATAATAGATACAATCTCGGCACTACAATTACGTCTAACGATCAACAAATTATGACTAGATCCAAAAAGGATCCCTTATTTATTTATTTTGCATTCTTGCAGTTCTTTCTACCAGTTTGCATAGGCAGGCATGTTCAACAAAAAGAAAAACCTATGGGCCACTACTTCGTTGTTACAATTAACATGAAAAAAGAGCGCTTTGAACTCCTTGACTCTTTACAAGATGAATATTCAGGCACAACGGACTACTTCAACACAGTAACAAGCAAAGTAAAGAGGATATGGGAGCAAATAAGCCCATTGCTCCAACTGTCTCCAAGTAATATTGACCATTTCAAAAAGGTCAAAATGAAGGTGCCACTTCAGGGAAAATCGTAAGCACTACAAACCTTTCTCCTTTTCCTTACTCACAGTAACAATTATTAATGAAATCCATAAAAAGCATAGGACATTAGGAAAACTACACCTAAACTGCCATACCATCTTTGGACAGCGACAATAATCAATCATCCTTCTACCTACAGACTCGACTGTGCATTCTATATGTTCATGAACGCAAAGCACTACACCAACGATGGAGAAACAGTGTTACTAACAGAGGAACAAGTCCCAGAGTTGAGAAAGAAAATTCTCTATCAAATATTCAGTCAATACAGAGATACGGCCGCACTGTCATTAATCAACTACACCGCAGGTTTGTCTTACTGAAGACAACAAAGTAAAATTCTACTTATCTAATTTTCAGAGACACACCAATAAGTTTTTATTTTTTATTTGAACAGATATGCTGAAATCTGAGGTCGATATGGAAGACAATGAAATGGAACGAATACATTGTGACATAATTCAACAGGAGATTCCTCCAACTCCCGAGCACATTGGGACGAGCGCTCAAGAGATAAAAGTTATTGACATTAATGACACAAGCAGCGATGAGGAGAAAAAGGATTATCATGTGAACGGCAAGGATACCACCAAGGTGTCTGAAGAAGCACTCACGGAAGATCAAGCCCAGGCAGATGCTGGTTTACAGAGGGAACAACACACGCAGCTAGACACTGATTTACAAAAGGAAGACAAACGGAAAGATCCGCCGATACAACCAGACAGACCACCCCTAGATAAAAACAACGAAGGCATAACACTCTCTCCTTTAGAAGTGGATAATAGGGCAAAGAGCGTACCAACTCGCCAACAACAGCTTTCCAAACAGAACATGAACCCTGTTGGCGAAGATCGCATATCAGGAACATCACCAGAGGCAGAACATGCACAAGAAGAAAAGAAGGAGAAAGGTAAGATTTTCTTAGAAAAGATACTTCAAAAGAGGAAACACAATGCTGAAGTCTCAATAAAACCGAGCATCAAAAACAACAACACACAAAAGGACACACCAACACGTGGGCAGCTTAACGAGCAGGCACAGTTCGGTCACGACAAGAAAAGGGGAAGGCATCTTGCAAGAGTGCAAACAAGTTCCCCAAAACCCTTGATGATTCAATCACATGAGATCAGCTCAGCAAACATAATCTCAACTAAGAGGCCATTCAAGCGAGCAAGCAAGGAAATTGAGAAAGTCAATGCTCCAGCACTTGTCCGAGGAGATTTCATTTACAAAGAAAAGGCCATACAACTCTATAGATATCTGATGAGCTGACAAGGACAAAAACAATGCGGACAGTAAGCAGATTCTCCTTGTTCCATGGAAACGATTACACAGAGCTGCACATTCTCTAACATCCAACTAACCATTCACTCACCTAATTCTAAACCCTCCTTGCTTGCAGAGAACAGCTATATAAAAACTCAAAGAGCGAAGGCTACATTTCAGGAAAATCGTTCATGGAACAAGCAGGGAAAGGAAACGCACAAATGGAGGGCTCCATGCTAAACGCGTTACTGGACGAATGGACAGAACAGAAATAGTTCAACCCAGACGTCACAACTGTACTCCCTACAGAATTCGCAAATGTATGCATACCTCACCCACAAAAACACCTCCGCCATTACTATGGTAGAATATTTAACTAATAACACACACTCTCTTTCTTGAAGATGGTGCTAGGTCTCAATTATAAAAGAGGAGAGCTATCAGAATTCAACGAAGACGATGCACTGCAAGCATTTGAACAACTCGTGTGAGGTAAAAACATCCTGCACTCGAAGATGGTAAGTTCGGAATTATTACTGAACACACGACTTACTCTCCTTGAGCTTCAACAATTAAATGAAATTCAATTTTTACATCAACAACGATCTCCTCTCTCAACGTAGATCATGATACCTCATCACACGGACAACCACTACACGCTATATGTAATGAACAAGTACAGAGATAGCATCGACATCCTTGACTCACTAAACTATGTAAACTATGCCGATTTGTCTTGGAGTAAACACCATGTGCATCGAGCAGAACTGGTACGTACTTTTTGTACATTGATTTATTCTTTTCCTCGCGATAGTATGATACTCTTACTTTTATCAATGCTGCAACCAAACAACAAAACAAAAATGCAATCACAGATGAGAAGGATGTCGGTGCTGATGAACAAGTACCACCAACTAAAAGACAAGAATGAACCAGACTGGGCAAGGATAGCAGAAAGGCCTCACAGGATCTGCACACCAAAGCAAGAAGGAACACAATGCGGACACTTCACAGCCCAATTTGCGAAACACTGGAATGGGAAAGAACTGGTCAAGGACAGAGAGGATTTTCATGTAAGTTACCAGTACATACACGTCAAATTACTTGATTTCTTTATTACCACAATTAGTTTATTCACAATGGTGGACAACACATAACTATAAACCATGCATTTTGACATGCATGTAGCACAGCAAGGTGGATGCCGAATGGAAACCAGAGTACGTATACACACTCATATTCGGTAAAACCAACCAAATAAAGCACCATCAACTTCCTGAAAAAATCAAAGTTCTCAAACCAGAGACTACAAACCTTTTTTCACCTGTGAAAGGTAATATAACTATTTTCATTTTTACCATCAGTCAACATGACAAGAGCTTCCAATATATCTTTTAGAAGCAACAGCCATAACTTTTTATCTGTTTTGACAGAGCGAGATGAGAAAAACCAGGATCAATCAATGAGCACCAACAAATACCCGCAACACCTGCATCCATTCAAACACGTGCGTAAGGCAAACGACCTCTACGACATAGTCATGAGTGACACATGGCAGGACAAATTCAAAAGGTGACTTGGTTCCTTTTCCAAGTGAAATTAGTTAAAGTTACGCGGCAATCACACAAATAAGATAGAAACTAGAAAGAACCTTGAATTCCTGTTTATCGGCTTGCTTGTAAGTGACATTCTAAACAAAATTTTCTTCTATTGTTTTACTTGTAAGCAGAGAAGTAGTATTCTCGGGAGAACAACCATAGGGGAACAACGCAACTCTCACTGGATCAAACCTAAAGGAAATTTTTGGGCCTGCAAACAAGAAAAAACGTAAAGGAATGGAAAAGAAGGTGCTCGATGAGTTAGCACAAGCATGGGAGGGAAGCAAGCAAACTAAATACAAAAGACATAGACTATTATTAGGCCCAAGCTTTGCAGAGGTAAATTTCAAAACGAAAAAAAAACCACAAGGATCATACAAACTCGTCTTTTTGTAACGATTTTTTAATCTCTTGGTACCGGTCTATTCTTTCTAATTTTTTTAATGGTTTTTTATTTGTTGCCTGCAGAATATTCTGGGTTTAAAGGATAAAAGAAAATCCATGACGGACTTCAGAGATGATTTCAAACGAGAGAAGGATGCCTCGGTTCCTTTGTTCTTTAAGAAATGTCAATTAGACAAGCTCAAAACAGCAAAAATGGTAATAGCGTTAAAACTATATTCTAAACTCTCCTATACCAATAAAACTATCCTCTAACAAAATAAAAATAAGCATTTCAAACATAATACTATATTCTAAACTCTCCTCTAACAATAAAAGTTTTGTACCGCAGGTATTCATGCCATTTGAAAAGGAAGACCGATACACACTATTACTGCTCGACAGATATAGAAGGAAGCTTCAAATCATTGAGCCTGAAGAAACCTCTCTGGAAGAATTGAAGACGCAAGAAAACCTGAAAAAACAATGTGCTGACCACGCGCATGATGGCAAACTAAGTAAGCAAATTGCTTACATGAAAATCAATGAAGCCTGCAAAGTAAAGGAGCATAACAAATACCACAACCATAAAGACAAACTGGTAAGAATTGTAAATAACAGCGTCTTTCAGTTTTACAAATTACAGTACATGTCTCTCTAAAACAAAAACAAAATGCAATTCCCAGGTGCCCAGGTTCAAGGAAGTATACGAAATATTACTCAGTGAAAAAATCGAAAAGGAAAAGACTAAATGGGAAGTTCAATTTTTAAAGGACGTTCCAAAGGTGAACAAAGGTGAAACCCCGTTTACTATTCTAAGGTTCGCGCATCTATTTGATGGCAACCACTTCGTCGAAGAGATAGATAATTTCGATGTAAGTTTTCGCTTAAAACTCGCTATAAACCTGCAAGATATCATACAACTGGATGACCTAATTCTGATGTGTTTTTTCTCCTTATTTTTCACTGAATTTTTTATAGGATGGCACGGAACAATGGAAAGCACAACAACTGTGCAGGCTACTATTTAGCGATCAGAATACAATCGATCCCAGCAAAATGGGCGATGAGATTAGAAAGATCTACGACGACATCAAGGAAAAGGAATAAAAAGTTGTTGATAAGAGAACAAGCCTAACTCTGTCAAAACATCAGAAAACGGTTTAACCGCACATCATACTGTGACAATGAAGCAGCAGACTCTTTTTATTGATGTAGTTCCTTGATTCTTCATTAACCAAGCATTCGAACACAAGCGAGTGCCCCAAGTCTGTCCCTATACATACATGCGTCACGTCGACGTGCAGTTACTCTACATACTCCTCACGTATGACCGCCAGGTGACTTTGATGTTTCGCAAACATTCCTCCTCTCTGCAACCGTGTGCTACCGAATGCCACCAACCTACAGCATGCATCTGGCGTGAGTACAGACGTAACTCTCTAAATGAGTATTCAAACAAATGCATGTGGTGCCACCCACTCACGCCATTAGAGGACTCACTCATCCACAATTGTGCCTCTCCTACCACACCACCATGCATCCAAAGGGTTGAGGGCCACTGATGCCCCTCGAAGCCCCACACCACTCTATGCCCGTGATGCCAGATCACGCGTGACTTTCTAAAGGCAACCGTGCCTCCTGTACATGCATCCGTGCCTCCTGTGCCTTCAATGACGTGCCTCACGTGCCTACATCCATGTGCCTCGTGTGACACTTGCCATGACTCCTACGCGGCCCGTCATGCCATGCCCACGTCACTTCACAAACGTGGTTATCTAACCGGGTAGTCGGAGCCATGCCTCTGCCGGCACACTTTTGTGCATCCAGAGAGTGAACACCCGTGACTTTGCAAAACACACGTATGTGCCTGTTGTGGATTGACCAATTCTGCCTTCCGTAACTGCACTCACGTGCGTCACGTGCCTAACGTAATAACATGTGTCGTGACTCTTACATGGCCCCACTACCACGCCCGCGTGGCTCGTGAGACTTCACAACCATGCCTCTATAAACGAGCATTCTAACACATGCCTCTCCCAGTGCACTCTTGAACATCCACAGGGTTGATACCCGTGCCTCGAGAAGCAGCAAGTCCGTGCCTGTGTTCCCTTCATTTCCTTGCCTCCGATGCTTACAGCCATGTGCCTCACGCGACACTTACCTGTCCCGTGGTTCTCTAATTGCCTGTAGAACCCACACTTCCGTGCCTCCTGTGCCTACATCTACGTGCCTGTAGAACCTGCACTTCCGCGCCTCATGTTCCTGCATCCACATGCCTGTACAGAGGCTCCACATCATCACTACCACGCGACTTCACAACTGTGGTGCCTTCATTTCTGTGCCTTATGTCATTGCACCCACGTGCCTCACGCGACACTTGCCGAGACTCTTACGTGCCCCATAGTGCCACACCCACGTGACTTCACAACCGTGGTTCTGTAACCGAGTACTCGGACCCATGCCTCTGCCGCCACACTTTTTCTGCATCCAGAGAATGCACGTACGTGCCTGTGGTGCCTTCATTTTCGTGCCTTACATACATGCACCCACATTCACAACAAGACACTAGCCGAGACTCTTACGTCCCCCATAGTGCCACACCCACGTGAGTTCACAGCCGTGGTTCTATAACCGAGTACTCGGACCCATGCCTTTGCCGCCACACTTTTGTCGATCCAGAGAGTGCACGTACGGTGCCATCATTTCTGTGCCTGCACGTGCCTGCACCCACGTGCGCAACGTGACATGCGTGTCTCCTGACACTTCACAACCGTGCCTCTGTAACCAAGCATACTGACACGTGCGTCTGCCAATCCATTATTTTTTGCATACGCAAGGTTGATACCCCGTGCCTCGAGAAGCCGCAAGTCCGTGCCTCCTGTGCCTACATCCACGTGCGCAACCGAGTACTCGGACCCATGCCTCTGCCGCAAAACTTGTTGTGCATCCAGATAGTGCACATACGTAATTGTAGTGCCTCCATTACTGTGCCTTACATAACTGCACCACGTCCGCCACGTGACACTTGCTGAGACTCTTACGTGCCCCATAGTGCCACACCCACGTGACTTCACAACCATGGTTCTCTAACCGAGTAGTCAGACCCATGCCTCTACCGCCACACTTTTGTGTATCCAGAGACTGCACCCCCGTGACTTGAGAAAACACATGTACGTGCCTGTTGTGGATTGACCTTTTCTCCCTTCCGTGCCTAAACCAACGTGGGTGGTGTCTGTGCCTGCAAAAAATAATGTAAATGAGGCCTTGTAGGGTTGATGGTGAATGTTATGTTGATTCAATTAAATAGTTAACTCACATGACATAGGAGGATGTCTTTGACAAGTTATTACGGTTTTAAGATAGAAAACAGTAAACCAGTCATCGGGGTTAAAACTGATCATTAGTTGGGGTGCTGGAAGTCATGTCCTGTGCACAGCCAAGCGATGTGACTTTCAGTTCTCTTTTATACTTTCTATCCTTTAACACTCTGCAAAATGAATATCTAGCAGAACTGGTGCTTTCACGGTAGAAATCAGCATGCTGAATCTGACAGCATAAAGGAAGATTCAGATGTCATCTTTCGCTTATAACACTTGGCACAGGGACAGCTCTCATAAGGACTCACATAAGCAATGGGGTTCATTATTGGTTTATTAATGTCTAAACTCCCCTACCTAACAAGACAGGTCACCCCACAAATGGCAGTCACCTGTAAGCAGGTGACAGTCAACTCATAGATAATTTAGTTATTCGCTTACTTTTCTGATGCACAAGATCCAATACTTTAGAAAGAAATTTGTTGAAGTGTGTAGTTACAATACTAAGCAACCCTCACAGATCACAGAAGAGCAAACAGAAATGTGATGGACGCAGGATATGATGATTCAGAGGTACAGTAATGAATTCAGAGGTACATCCTCAGGGTTGATACCAGTGCCACCGCACTCTAACACTCATGCCTCTGCCACAGCACTCTTGTACATCCCCAGGGTTGATACCCGTGCCTCGAAAAGCAGCATGTCTGCGCCTGTATTGCCTTCATTTCCGTGCCTCTGATGCTTACATCCACGTGCCTCACGCAACTCCTACCTGTCTCGTGGTTCTCTACCTGCTTGTAGAACCTACACTGTCGTGCCTCCTGTGCATGCATGTACGTGCTTGTACAACCTACACTTCCGAGCCTAACATCAGAAAAACGGATCTTGATGCTCAAAGGGACGGTTGCAGATTAGAGACGGTTCGACGGTTTCCATCTCTCCCTCCCTCTTCTACTAGCTTGCTTCCCCTTCCGCAAAGTAAATCTCAAAATCTTCATCACTCCCGCACGCTCTCCTCCTTCCTTCTGCACACAAACACAAATTCGAAATCGAGTTCGCGTCACTGGACAAACCGCCACTGCGTTCGCCAACCACCCTCCAATTCGACATACACACAGCCACACACTGCCCACGAGAACACCAATAATGCCGCCGGCTGCGCCGACCGACGGCAAGGACTTCGACACCGGCGGCGGAAATCGCAACAAAAAAAGAGCAACGAAACAATACGCCGATGGAACTGAAGAACACCGCACAACTAATTGAAGGTAATTATCATTCTACGCCACTCCATTCCACCGGATAGATCATAGTGATTTTTCAACTTCAAGGAACAGCAACCCTAGCCACTGCTACCAAGGATTTTTCCAACAACCTAAAATCAATTTGTCTAACAAATTGAACTGGCGGAGAGATGAGATTTAATAGAAACACTACAGCTCTCCGCCCTGGAATTTTCGCCATACGATTTGTGCTAAAACCTACTAAACCTGAAATGTCACTAACTAGAATACGTCGATAGATCCAAACCCCGCAAGCATCTCGAGAGGCCAAAACCACCTGATAACCGTAAGACATTTTCTACATCGTTTGTCCCTTCAATGTAACCGTTTTTCAAATTAAGTGCCTCTGGTCTGAAAAACAGTAAACAAAGAATAGATGTACCATGTGCTTCTAGGGTAAAACAACACGTGCCTCTCTATCCATACAAATTTGTTTTCAGACCATGCAGGTTTTTTTCAGTGACACTCGACTTTGCTTCTAACACCTGCCCATTTTTTATGCAGCAATGAGAAATCCTCATGAAGAAGCTAAAACCCAGCAAAATACTGACGAAGACCCTGCTGAAGAGCATGCAATCCAGCAAGCTCCTGTCAAAGGTTTGACCAAAAGAGTCCACTGTCTATGTACAAAAAACTATGTTGAGACATTAATAACTTATCTGCTATCCTTGACAACAATAACTTAACTATGTCTACAAATAAAACTACATGCCACTTTTTATATATTTCTTTATAGAAAACATTAAAAAAATTCACACACTAACTTATGTTTAATTAAAAACACAGTTTCACTTACAAAATAAATCTTCAACTCTCATTGAAATATCACCTGCAGAGTGCATTTTTGTCTCAGAAAATGCTTCACCCTAAGTTCACTTCCCCATCTCCACTCATAACCATAATTAATATTTTTTTAAATCACCTGATTAGCTCAATCGGTAACAGTAGAAATAACCTTTCTTAACCCAAAAATAAAAACTAAAAATCCTCTTTGGGAATTTCACATTCCTTATGCATAATCATGGAAGATATATATTTTAAATGTGTATAAATTATTTTCGGACAAAAGAATATCGTTTTTCGTTACCTGGTCATTATGCAAGACACGAAGACGGTGATATTGAGAGCACACAAACACAAAGCATGACTCCTCATTCATCAGAAAAGGACACAGAACAGAACATGAGGAACAAACCATCTGCAGCAGAAATGGTAACTTACACCAGGCTCAATAGGACTAAACACCTAGCAACAAGCAAAAAAAGAGAAAATCAGATACCAGCACTGTTTTTACTCCTGGAACAAAAAGGCAAAAAAAAGGACAATGCTGGAAACATCGTCAACGCTGGTACCTTGCAGCATCAGCCATTACCTCTAATGGTACTCCCGCCAACAGAACCAACCGGTTCAAAGAAACAAGTTGAACGCAAGAAGAAAAACAAATGACAAAGGGTAGAAAAAGAACATGACGATACCAACAGCAAAGGTTCAGATACCAATGATGATGACGATGACAGACAACATGATGCAGATTTCATTCCTACGGACGACGATGATGCCGAAGAGCGCGACAGCGACGCAGAACATGACGACGATGTAAAATCACACTTATGCACTAATTTTGAATACCACTATTCAGCACCAGGGACCTAACATTCCTTTCTAACAAAACCCTTTGTTTTTTTCTGAAATAGCCCAAATCAGGCAAGAAGAACAGAAACAGAAGAAAAACAAGCGGGAAAGAATTGGCAGCACCAACAGTTGACGAAGAACAGGAAGAAACAAACGAAGAGAAATGCCAAATAAAGGCAGGGGCAGCATTCGCTCATGTCAAGAAAGCATGGAATTTACTTAAAGACCGTCACAAGAAAGATATTAGGACGGCAGGATTTGGCAGCATAGAGAACTGCAAAATAACGGGCTCCATCTGCAGACCGCTTACAGCACACATCTACGACAACCTCGATATAGAAACCATGACAATAACCTTCGATGATGGTGCCGAAGACAAAAAAATCAAGATTACCAAGGAAGCTATCCACAAGGTGTTTGGATACCCAAACGGCACGCAAAGGTCAGCACCAAGGCCAGAGACTAGCCCAACTTCGATGAAAGAACTGATGTAAGACCTTGGCTTCAAAGATACAAAATTCACGCCAAAACAACTGGTCGAGAAGCTACAAATATTGGTGGAAATAGATGACGATCAGTCAAACAGGAAATCAGTTAAAATATTTTTCCTTATTTTTTCCACAATGTTATCTATGGGTCAAGCACCGCTATCTTTGCCCGACAAGCTATAATGGTCAAGGACTTGGACTATCCAGAAATGGCAAAGATGGATTTCTGCGAGGTAATCGTCGAAAGTATTAGGGAAGGAGCCAAGACATGGCAGAAGCACAAGATGTTGCCTCGGGAAGAAAAGAACAAAAAGCATATCAATGGTTTGGCACAGGGACCAGTAATCATGTACCTTGACTCCCTGCTGTTGCCAACCGACACAAAAGAAATGCGGAAGATTGCAAAGACAATAGACGAGACCTCATTACCACGAGCAAACCATCTCAAAGAGAGTGACCTAGCGAAAATAGCTAGAGCCAACATGAAAACGGACGGAAAAGCACGACCAGATGACTATGAATTTGGCAAGATACAGGTATAGTTCTATTGTACATAAATCAGTCCTTCCCTTTTCGAAAACAGCTTCCATTCTAATCAACTCCATTCCACCGAAACGATGCAGACATGGAAAGGAACATCAGAGAGGATCTTCTATACCAGCACAGCATCAACTTCGTCTTCAATTCACCAGATAGCAGGAGAACATCGTAAAGAACAGCAACACCAGAACACAACCAAACTGCTACCACCTCCACCCAAATGTCGGCGTGAACCATGTATCGGCACTAGTGGAAGCACGGAACCAAACAAAAGCATAAGTACAGGACCAGAAGAAAGATTCCAAAGGATAAACAAATTGTTGGAAAAAGTGTTCGATGAAGCAAAACAGTTACCCGCAGTAACCACCGGGGCTAAACAACAATGCAGCGAAAAAGAGGAGATATTGGATGAAAAAAACAAGGACAAAGTCGTGCAACAAACAATTGCCCTGATGGATTCTATAGAACAACTCAGACAATTTCAGGACATAGTTTGCACAAGGTACCTCACAGACAACGCGACCCTGCAAACACTAGAGCAAGCAGATCCAGCAGCATCAAGTGGACTAGTCGATGCCAACCGCACCAATGAAATCGTAGCCACAACAAAACAAAAATAAAGGAGAAAAAGAAAGAAAGAAGAAGAAGACGAAGAGAGGAATAGAAGAACAAAATCAAGGGACGTGGGCATTGACAAGAAGAAGATAAAGCGGCAAAAACAGGTAAATAAATAGTAATGCATGGTGCCAATCCGCACGCTAAAGCAAACCCCTGCTTTCATACCTCAACTGAAAAGAACTGTCTCAATGCTTTCAGGAACGTACCAATACCACACCAGGCCAAGATAAACTCCAACAGCATGATGGTGTCAACAACCCCCAAAACAAGAATGAACGCAACAAACAAAGCAACCTCACAACAGACACTGCTACAACAACAACTACCCCAATACAAGCACAAGATACGATCGACGTCAGAAGCAGTGAAGAGGTCAGTATGAAAATCCATTTTTCCTTTCAAAACTGGGTAGAGTTATAAGTTAACTGACAAACCTCCAACAAAATATAGGCTCAGCTGGAGAACAATCAAGTCAGCAGTCCCGTCAACCAAATTCAAGAGCCTGACCCACAATCAACCGTTAGCATAACGAACGACAAAGAAGAAGAAAACATCGAAGAGGAGGTAAACTTCCACAGCCCACTACACCCCACACAGGAAACTTATAATGGCAGGAAAGAAAGTGGACCGCAAACTCATATTGTTTGAACTCCAGGTATCACAATCACTGCAAGACCAAGAGACAACGCCAATAGACGAAGGAGTCACAAAACAGGAAGTTTGTGCACAAGAGATTTCCAGTGCCACAACATTGCAGATCACCATCACGAGTACAAAGGAGAAAACCCAAGACATCAAAGCCGATGAGAAATTATACACTGTTATACCTGACAAAGAAACAATCAATGCAGGCACGAATAACCCAGTCATCAACACAGAGGTAAAAAATCAACAACAAACCCTTTTCAACCCACCACCACAATACAAGGATTATAAGGGATGTCTCACCTTTTTCTTTGAACAAATGCAGGAAACAAACAAGTACATTGATCTCGAAGATCAAGAAGCAGCGCAACCAAAGGAAATTCAAAAACACACAGAACTTCAAACAAAAACATCTCAAGAGGTGAGGTTACAAAACTAAGACACAAATGAAATTCAAACTATAATTTCAATTTTTATTAAACAGGAAGAGGAAGCAAGCGAAAGCACTGGTATAGACATTCAACAAGAAAAACTAGAGGGCAGCACGAAACAAGGAGAAGCCGTAGTTCCAGCAGTAGACAGTCCTCCAAATCCAGAGAAAGAGGTCTTATAAAAAATAAAATGTAACTCAACAATCAGAGATGCACCCATTTCTTAAATACTTTTTTGGTTGGTGCAGGCACAAGAAACTCAAGACAACACCAACAATCAAGACCATCAAACACAACCAGAGGAGCCCAATGAACAACCCGAAAATGTTCTTCAAACGGTAGACAATAATGCCACTAAAGACCAAGCCACCAAAAATTCACTCACCAAACAACAGCTACCAGAGACAGCGGCAGCATCAACGATTGAAAAGGTAAAGTTACAAAACATGCAACTATGAAATTATAAAATTGCTGCATACACAATCAAATAAATTCCAACCTACCACACCCGTATTCACTCCAATGCACTCTCACTTTGCCACCTCTATATTTGAACAGCTGCAAGGAAAAAACAAGGTCAGCAACGATGAACAGCAAAATAAAGAGCAAGAGAAGGACCCAAAAACACCACTCAACGAGGAACACGTAGAACAATCAGCAGTAACAAGCACAGAGGTGAAAACAGATAATACCTCTGAATGATCTTATAGTTCAAAAATATGCATTTCACACATCAATACTTTCCTCCATCCCAGAGAGGGGAGACAAATGAGCAAAAGGAGGCCACTGAAGAAGGGCAACATGATCTTCAAACAATAGATGTCAGCGTCAAAGAAGACCAAGCCCCAAAATATTCACTCACCGAAAAACACGCAGCAGAGACGGCAGCAACAATAATGACTGAAAAGGTAAAGTTACATAAGCTGATCCTCTGAAAATATAAAATAGCTCTCTTTAACCTCAAATGCACTGCCACTTAGCCACCTGTGTGTTTCAAAAGCTACAAGACAAAAACGACGGTAGCGGCGATGAGCTCCAAAAGAGTGAACAGGAAGATGACCAAAAACCTCCACCCAACGAAGAACAACCACAACAATCAGCAACAGCAACGACAACAGAAATAGAGACAACAGAAGCAGCAACGACTGAGGAGGTAAAGTTACATAAGCTGATTCTACAAAAATATAAAGTAGTTCCATGACAACTCAAATGCACTCCAACTTACCACCTTTATGATTGAACAGCTGCAAGACAAAAACCATGACAGTGACGATGAACACCAAAACAAAGAACAAGACGATACCCAAGAAACAACAACCAACGAAGAACAGGTGGAACAGTCAGCATCACCAACGACAGCTCAACAGGTGAAGTTGCACAAAATGTTTCCACAAAATGACAACTTAATCACAATCAAAATAGCTCAAAGCACGCACCGAATGCTTTGCTATTTTTCCATAACAGCTGCTATAATTAAAATAAAGTAGCAAGTTAAATTATTTCAATGCTTTTTAAATGGTAACACAGAAACACGAAGAAGGCAACCACGGAGATACAACCAATGAAGCAAACACACAAATTGTTCCAGAGAAAGAACCAGAAAATATCGAAGAAAACCCTACGCCGTCATACGATGCCAATTCCACTGGCAGAGAGGTCAGTGCCATCCAAGTCGAGACTGAAAAAAAAGATGGAGAAGACAACCAGCAAGACATAAAGGTTGACAAGGAAAAACATGATGCTAAGAAAAACACAGACGACTCAAATAAGGACGGAGCAGAAACTGAACAAAAGGGTACAACGCAAAAAGAAGAACAAAACATGAAATAGAAAGCAGAAGGAGAACAAGAAAGGAACAACACTGGACAGGAAATGTCTTCCAGCATCGAAGCAGGCAAGACAATAGAAACTTAAATGCTATCTTGTGACTTGGAATTATTTACATTAAATTCAAAATCATCACAGGCACAATAGAGAAAGGGGGCAATGATAGCGATCCCGTCAACAAAGCCATCGAAGACATGTACAACGCAGTATGCAAGCCATGGACAAAGAGAGAAATGTAAGTTTATGCTGCTTACAGAGAAAACATTCTTACATGTGATCATTTTGACTGTATCATGTGTGAACTAAAACATTTTTTCTAAATATACTTTGCAGGGATCAGCTTTTCATAACAACGAACAAGTTTGATGTAAATCTAAGCCATGTTGCCAAAAGCTTCAAGTTCGGTAAAACAGTACGTACCGAAGCAATCGAGCCGATGCTAACAATCTTGAGAAAACAACTCAATGGCACACGAAGAAAGATTATGTCGTTAAGCAACACTATAAGTAAATATTACGGCAAAAGAATCACGTTTAAAACAATAAATATGACTTTATAAATAGATAAACTTCCCCTATAACTAAACTGACAAATTCCTTTTGTGTATCTGTGACGAAACAAGCAGCACTCAATAAAGGAAGCCGACGACGAAGATCCAATGTGCTACAGAAATAATGATCAACAACAGAATAGAAAAAAATACTACCTGCAAGGCTTAGATCATTTTTCAACATGAAAGAAGAAGAAAAACTGCAAGATTATAACATGGTAAGGAGATCAGTTGTTTCAAAAACAAAACACAATTTACGTATATGCTATGCAAAGTTCTCTTTTTATTTTATGTTTCTAAATATAAGAAGATTTCCCAATGTTTTCTTTTTATTTTGTGTTTTGTAGTTCCTTCTACCATGTTCGTTGAGCGGGTTTGAGCAACACGAAACTATAAGTCATTACTTCACCATCACAGTTAACATGCAAAAACAACGTTTTGAACTCCTCAACTCTTCAACTGCATATCCAGGCACAATAGAATTCTTCAACAATGTAACCAGCAAATTAATGAAAATCTGGAAACACATAAGCACAGAGCTACAGCTTTCAGAAAAAAGCATCGATCATTACAAAAAGGTCAGACTGCAGGTGCCACTTCAAGGAGAAGACACGTAAGCACTTCCAACATCTTCACTTATTTCTTTTTTTTTCAATACAAGATTCAATACTACAATTACTGAAATAATTCTGTTCTTTTGTCTTTTCAATACAAAAATTACCACTACCATTGCTCAAACTTTTCTCTTCTTTCCGTTTCTTGAACGCAACAATCTTACCAGTATCATTCATCTACATGCAGAATGGACTGTGCATTCTATATGTACATGAACCTGAAGTACTACTCCAGTGATGGAACAACAACAACCTTAAAGCCAGAACAAGTACGAAAGTTGAGGAAAAAGGTTCTATATCAACTAATCAGTCAACACAGAGGGAATACAAAATTGTCACTAATCAAGTGTACAACAGGTAAGTCTTTTCAGAAACTAAATCTTACAGTTTCGTAACACTAGAAGAAGTAATATTTTTTTAATTATTGTTTTACAGATATGCTGAAATATGAAGTACATATGGAAGACAAAAAAATGCAACAAGCAGAATGTTGCGTACTAGAAGAGTTTCCGCCAACTACCGGGCCAAAAGAACATATTATGCATGCGACAACCACACAAGAGCATGAAGTTATTGATATATCCAGTAAATGCAAAGATATTATGGATGTCAGCAGCCACGCCGTTGCCCAACAATCTTGCACAGACCACGAACAAAATGATCCACCAATAGAACCAGATCAACCACCACCAGACGACAAGATACCACACCATGCCGAAGAGGAAACAGACAAGCAAAATATCAACACCAATATCACGACCACTGAGCAACTGGAACAAACAGGCACTAATTTAAAAGAGGATGACAGAAGCAACAACGTACCAAATACACAACAATAGGTTTCCGAGCAGAAGAAATAGCATGTTCTTCTTTAAGAAGAAACAGGCTCAACAAGCAATCAGCAAGGCACCTCCAGCACCATCTCTTTAGACTTCCTAAAACCAAAAACAATGGAAAAGCAGGAAGAAGTTGACGAATTTCTTTCAAGCCTTAACCCACTACAACTAGAGGTGTACAACGACCATATAAAGATGGGCTCTAACTTCGATTTAATCAAACATGGCTGACCGAGCATGAAAGCTATGAATTCAACAAAAATCCCAAGTCGTATCTGACAATCTTGCAGCAAGAGTCAGGAGAACATTCAATGCCTCAATCATCTGAGAACAGCTCAGACAAGAAAATCTCGGTCAAGAAAAGGCCGGTAAAGCCTTCAAGAAGGCTCCTTGGAGAAATCAAGATTCCTACATTTGTCCCAGGAGATTTCAAATTCATGAACAAAGCCAGAGCACTCCATGAATACCTATTCAACAAAGAATGACAGGACGAATGCGGAGAGTAAGTACTTTCTCTTGCATAAACAAAAAAAACAAATGTTGCCCTTTTAAAACCAACCTAACTAATGTATAAACTTTTTCTGCTTGCAGTCTAAATGTATATATTAGCTCGATGCAACCCGGTTGGATTACAGGAAAACAAATAATGGCACAGCTAATGAAAGCAGATGATGGACAGATGGAGGGCTCCATCACAAACGCATTGTTCGACGAATGGACATCGCCAACAATACAACACTACCGATAAAGCCATACTTCCCATAGAATTTGCAAATGTATGAAGTCCATTTTGACAAAAACACTTGCATCATTTCAGTGAATACAAAGATTGAACTAAAAAGTAGAAAACTTTTTGGTCGCAGGTCGTGCTCGGTGTTAAAACTGGAGAGGAAGGAGGACTAGCAGAATTCAATGAGGAAGAAGCATTGAAAGAGTTTGCACCCCTTGTAACAGGCAAGGAACTTTTAAAGAAAAAGTTGGTAAGTTAATAGAAATATAGAAACATAACTCATTCTTCCTACAGATTGCACATTCACATGTCATTTAATTCTCCTGACAAGAATTAACTTTAACTCACTCTGTCTCCAAACACTGCAGATTATGATACCTCACAACACAGATAAACACTATACACTGTACGTGCTCAACAAGTACACGAACTCCATCGACATACTTGACTCACTGAATTACAGACACAGAGATGAAAAAACATGGAAAACACACCATAAGGACCACCAAGAACTGGTATGTCAATTCAACCTTGTTTTCTAATTAGTTTTCCAATTCCTGCATTCCCTTTATTAATGGCAAAACCCAATAATAACACAGATTAAAAGGATGCACGCACTCATGAAGAAGCATTACGGCGAAGCGGAGCTACAAGCCAACAGCGAACCAAACTGGTCGAGGATAGCACAAACACCTAACAGAGTTTGCGTGCCAAAACAGCAGGGTACCCAATGCGGACACTTCATGGCTCAATTTGCAAAATACTAGAATGGCATTGAACTCATAAAAGATGATGAGGATTTCAATGTAAGTGAATAGTACAAGAGCAACAATTTTAATTTTTACAAGCAGCACTACTTGAATACTTCAATATCCGATGACCTTCATGCAGCAAAGCAACATAGATGCCGAGTGGAAACCAGAGTTCCTTTTTGCAGCCATATTTGGTGAAACAAACCAAGTAAAGTGGGAGCAACTACCTGGAAGAATCAAAGAATTCAAACCAGAAACTTCAAAGTTTTTTCCACCAAAAAAGGTAAGAAAAGCATTTCTACTTATCCTCTTTTTTTGTAATAACCTACACATCACACGGTGTTCACCAACATCTTTCGTATCACGAGAGCTTACATATTACATATCTGCTTTCGTTGACTGAAACAGATGAAACAAAAAGGAAAAAAAGACAAAGCACCAGTCCATATCCAAAACATTCTCATTGCTTCCAACACACAAAGGAGGCGTCCGACCCGTTCCATCTAGTCATGAGTGACAGCTGGCAGGAGGAATACAAAAAGTGAGTAGTTTTCTATTGCACCTCAAAATAGTTGGACAGAGGCCAAAAATAATGTAAGAATCTGTTTCTCACTAACCGTCACCTCCAAAATTATTTTATCTCCCCTATCGCAGCAAAACTATATTTAGGCGCATCCGCAGGGACAGTGAAAGCACGCAACTTACTGGAGCCCAGCTAAAGGCAGTATTTGGTCCAAGACCAGCACAGACGAACAAACGACATCATATAGAAAAGAGGATCCTCGATGACATAGCAGAAATCTGGGAAAGCAAACAAGAATCAAAACAGAGTGACAGAGTAATATTAGGCCCAAACTTTGCAGAGGTAAACTTTTAAAAAGCAAAATCTTGTGAACATTGCAACAACTACTCTTTTTATATTCTTACACGGCTCTTATTTCTAAAAGTTTTTTCATCATAAATATTGTTTGCAGCATATATTGGATTCGAAGAAACACACAACTACTATTACAAAATTTAAAAATGAATTGCAAACAACAAAGAATCAGCTGGTTCCCACGTATCTCAAGGAAAATCAACAGAAAAAGCTCTCAACAGCAAACATGGTAACAACCTATTCTACCATGACAAAATTAGAAAATATGTGTTCTATTAAATTACTTTATATTAAACTATCATCTAAGCAACAAGTATTTTGTACGCAGATATTCATTCCAATGAAGAAGCATGACCGCTATGTACTATATGTGCTGGACAAATACAAACACAAACTTCACATTATTGATCCTCGAGAAACAACTCACGAGGAATTTGAAAAAGAAAAGATACACATCGACAAATTGACAGCAGAAGAAGCAAGTCGAGTACTTCAGGAAAATGAAGATGCCAGAGAAAAAAGAGAAAGACAGTTTCATGAATATCATGTTCATAAGTCGGTAATCGTAAGCATTTATACATAACAATTTTTTCAGTTTTACAAGTTGCAATATTAAAACAATTAATTACAAAATACAATATTCCCATGTACCTAGGTTTAAAGAAGTCTTCAACATCATACTAGGACAAACAATGAATGCCAAGGGTACAAGATGGCAGACTCATGCCGTGCAAGATGTTCCAGTGGTAGAAAAGGGAGAATCAACATTTGCTGTTTTAAAGCTTGCATTCCTCTAAAATGGTGAAAAGTTTGTCGAGGACCTGGAAGATTTGACAGTAAGTTTATATATATTTACTTATAAACAACTTATATGCACAAACTCTAATAATATACTTCTCTTCTCGGCAAAATTTCACAGGATGAGGTCGAAGACTAGAGGGCAGAGGCAATGTACATTCTCTTAAATAGCGAGATGAATCAAGTCAAAGCTAGTGAAATTGGTGACGATATTAGCAAGATCTTAAGCAAAAATGAAGACTAAAACTTTTGATTTAGCCCGCAAAGCTAATTCTATCTAGACGTGACAAAACAGTTTGTCAATAACTCACATTTATATGTAATGTAGTTAGAAATTGCGTGTTCATGTTGAAAAAAGAACTATTTCGACAACAGTGCGCCTTACATCATAAGAGAGCGCCAGTAAACTATAAAAAACAATGCCTCTTCTTATTTGTACAACAGCAGTGACTCCCAAAACGAACCCTTACGCGTGACTCTGTAAAGCACCACCCGTGCCTCTAGAGGCGACATGGCCTCGTGCCACCAAACCCTAGGTCACCATGCCTCCGGGCAACATCCATACACACACATAACCTTACGCGTGACTCTGGAAAGCACTGTCCCGTGCCTCCAGAGGCGACATGGCCTCGTGCCACCAAACCCTGGGTCACCATGCCTCCGGGCAATATCCATACACACACATACCCTTACGCGTGACTCTGGAAAGCACCGTCCCGTGCCTCTAGAGGCGACATGGCCTCGTGCCACCAAACCCTGGGTCACCATGCCTCCGGGCAATATCCATACACACACATACCCTTACGCGTGACTCTGGAAATCACCGTCCCGTGCCTCCAGAGGCGACATGGCCTCGTGCCACAAAACCATGGGTCACCATACCTCCGGGCAATATCCACACACACACATACCAAGAGCGCCTCAACCGTTGCTAGCTCCTACGCACACGTGATTTCACATGCTTCAAACCCGTGCCTACGGAGGCAGCATAACAATGCCTTTGTAGTATGCACACATGTGCATACACACACAAACCTATATATCGCCAACAAAGCATAACCCTTAACCAGACGTGACTGCACATTCTTCAAACCTGTGTGTTCCGAAACAAAGCAGCTTGCCTTTTGCACGACCTGCTAGGAGGTTCCCTCACACTGGAGGCACCGTGTCACATCGCGACGGACAACGCGCCGCACGAAATAGCACGCTGCACGACCAACACACACTTCGACCTATGCCCCCCCTTCAAGATGTTTATGAAAATTAAACGAGCCGAAGGCGAGCAGGAGGTTCCCTCGCGCCGGAGGCGCCGTGTCACACCGCGACGGACAATGCGCCGCACGAACCAGCACGTTGTAGGACCCAACACACACTTCGACCAACACGCAATTCGATCTATGCCCCCCTTCAAGATGTTTATGAAAATTAAACAAGCCGAAGGCAAGCAGGAGATTCCCTCGCGCCGGAG